>NC_074678.1:23293506-23421006 GCF_029448725.1 Salvelinus fontinalis | reverse complement strand
TATGTGTGTGAGTTTGCGCGCGTGCGTTGTGTGTATGTTCCAGTCTGTTCTGGCTCATTACCATGTCACACACACACACACACACACACACACACACACACACACACACACACACACACACACACACACACACACACACACACACACACACACACACACACACACACACACACACACACACACACACACACACACACACACACACGCACACACACACACACACACACCAGGGAAAATAATTCCATATCTCCAAATCAAAGCAGTAGAACCCCTGGCCTGTTAACTGTAGCTGGAGGTTTACAGTCAGTCCTGAAGGGTTGTAAAATGTGTCAAAAATAAGAATAACATGGCTAAGTTTTGAAGCTTTTAACGCTCTGGAACATTTTTCTAATAAAAAGGTGTGTGTGTTGGAAGTGGGGGTGGGGGGGGACAGTAGCTTGAGACTATTGCTCAGACCTCTCAAACACTCAGACATAACATTTGCTATCTCACATCTCAGATGTCCTCTGATCAATCAGAAACCACTCTATTCAATTCAAAGGGCTTTATTGGCATGGGAAACATATGTTTACATTGCCAAAGCAAGTGAAATAGATAATAAAATGAACAAAATGTGCAATTATCTCTCTATCCCTCTTCTTCCTTTTTCTCTCCCTCTCCTCATCTCTGTTACATCTAATTTCTCTCTCACCCAGCTCTCTCTTTCCTTCCTTTTCCCTCTTTCGCTTCCTCTCCCTCTTCTCTTTCTCTCTGTAGACATCTGAATGGTCCAGGGCGGTAGACAGGTAGTTCACTGCAGACACCTGCACAAACACACACCAACCATGGCTGCAACTGGAGAGAGAGACTGGGACCGGGTGTCTCTCTCACACTTGTAGATAGTTATTTTAATGTACTGTTGAGTTTACTGTCAATACACACACTCTGTGAGACTTCCAGTGATCCGTATGGTAAACAGACAAGCCCATTTGAAGGACCAGAACCACCTCCCTCTCTCTCTCTATCTCTCTCTCTCCCTTCATACTGGCCTGGTCCTTGGTGGGTGGAGGGATTTACTTGCTAATAAAAAGGAGTGAAAGGAGGTGTATGGATTTTAACACACACACACACTGTCCTACACTAACCGGCCTAAGCCACTCAAAGAGAAGGGAAGCTCAAGAGTGTGAAACAGAAAACAGAAGGGGTGAGTGTGGGGGGGGGGGGGGCAGCGGACCCTCTCTGATGTCAGACCCTCTCCTCTCTGCCTTGACTGCCTGTTTATAAAAGGCTCTCTGTCCTTGCTGAATCCTCTCGCTCTCTCTCTCCCCTCCCCATCTCTCTGTCCAGTAGATGCCAGGGCTCTGTTCACAAACACAAACAGACCACACATAGCCCCAGGCCAGCAACACAATTAGACCCAACCAAATTATGAGAAAGCAAAAAGATAACTATTTGAGACACTGGAAAGAATCAACCAACAAATTGGAATGCTATCTGACGCTAAACAGAGAGTACACAGTGGCAGAATACTTGACCACTGTGACTGACCCAAAATGAAGGAAATCCTTGACTTTGTACAGACTCAGGGAGCATAGCCTTGCTATTGAGAGAGGCCGCCATAGGCAGACCTGGCTCTCAAATGAAGACAGGATACTGTATGTGCCCACTGTCCACAAAATGAGGTGGAAACTGAACTGCACTTCCTAACCTCCGGCCAAATGTAAGACCACATTAGAGACACACAGACCCACAAAGATTTTTTTTTTTAAATCCAACAATGATAAACTCCCATATCTGTTAGGCGAAATAACACAATGTGCAATCACAGCAGCAAGATTTCACAGCAGCAAGATGTGTGGCCTGTTGTAATGAGAAAAGCAGTGGAGCACAAACAACATTGTAAATATCACCAATACTTATCTGTTTATCTTCTTGCACATTGCTAAAACACTTAGCTGAGAATATAACACTTGAAATCTTTATATTTTTGAAACCTTTTTTAGCGCAATGGTCACTGTTCATTTATAATATTAATATAATAAAGCCCCTTTGAATTGAGAGAGAGAGCGAGAGAAAGGTGAAAATAAATAAATAAATAAAGACTTGGTTAAAAGGTCTTTCACTGGGTCCCATTGACAGACGACCAGGAATAGCAGAGATACAGGAGAAGGAGGGAGAGTAAGACCGAGGAGAGAACGGAGGGAAGAGGGACGTGGGGGGTTTTAGGAGCAGAGTGGTCTTTGCTCTGGGGAAAGTTTCTATTAGTCTTATCAGATTCTGTTATGCACTTGTCTCCTCTCGACAGAGAGAAGCCACAGAATACTCGTCAGAGAGAGAGAGAGAGAGAAGTGGGACAGGGGAGAGAGGGGGGTTGAGAAAAAAAAGCTGTTTATACAGATTTATGTTTCCGATTATCCAGCTTTTAATCTACTGACTACAATATGGACTAATGCCATCCACAAGTCTGTGTGTGTGTGTGTGTGTGTGTGTGTGTGTGTGTGTGTGTGTGTGTGTGTGTGTGTGTGTGTGTGTGTGTGTGTGTGTGTGTGTGTGTGTGTGTGTGTGTGTGTGTGTGTGTGTGTGTGTGTGTGTGTGTGTGTGTGTGTGTGTGTGTGAGCGAGCAAGCGAGCGAGCATATATGAGAGGGATTAGCGCCAGGTGCCTGTTTGATTGGCTTTGGGGTTCATTTTGGGGTTGCGCTCAAGAGGATGGATTCCTTTCTGAACTTCTAGTGGCACTATACATGGCTTTAGACCCAGGCAGCATTAGAACTATACCCTGCTCACTGCTCAATGACTAAAATGTAAACTAGGGGAGGGAGGGGAGGATGGGGGTGAATGGCCGGAGTTGTAGAGAAGAGGAATAGGCATTGTGATCTGCTCTAAACAGAGGATTTCCTCTCTGTCTCTCTGTCACACAGACCATGGTCAACCCTGACCGTGGAGACAGAAGGACAGGGGACAAGGATAGAGGGGAGGGGGGCTAAAGACTGTGACCCTGTTCAACCTGCTAGTCTGTTAAAGCTACACTCCTCCTCCTCCTTTTCTGTCTCTCCTCCGCATGAAGCTACTGTAGATCAGCTCAGTATTAGTGTGCATGCAACTGTGTGTGTGTTTGTGTGTGTGGTCATGACAAAGCCTTTTGTGAAAAAACTGGAGAAACTGGAGGGAATAATATGGGGAAAAGGAGGGAGAGTTCAGTAGGGTACCTGACACCTTTTTATTTTTATTTTCTTTTATTTCACCTTTATTTAACCAGGTAGGCCAGTTGAGAACAAGTTCTCATTTACAACTGCGACCTGGCCAAGATAAAGCAAAGCAGTGCGACAAAAACAACAACACAGAGTTACACATAAACCAACGTACAGTCAATAACACAAAATAAAATAAAAAATTTAAAATCTATGAAAGGTGTAGACCTTTCTGAGGAACTGAACATTCTATCTGGTCCTAATTGGCTGGTCCCATTAGCTGAGCCCTAGTTCCGCTATAGAACACTGTGTGTGTGTGTGTGTGTGACATTAAGCCATGTGTGGACCCTGAAGAACTATTGCACTTTGCAAGGTTAGAGATGTATGGTCAGGGGTCAGAAAGTGAGCTCACACGAGATCAGTGCTAGCCTGAAGTATTGTAGGCCTACCAATGACTTAAACATCTTCTCGCCACCCTTCTTTCTTTAATTAACTAGGCAAGTCAGTTGAGAACAAATTCTTACAATTGACACTGGGCCAATTGTGCACCATCCTATGGGATTCCCAATCACGTCCGGATGTGATACAGCCTTGATTTGAACCAGGGACTGTACTGATGCCTCTTACACTGAGATGCAGTGCCTTAGACCACTGCGCCACTCAGGAGCCCTTCTCATCCTTTGGATTCCTCTGTTCTCCTCATTTTCAATTCTACACCACAGCTGATCTGTGTATGAGTGTGTTTGAGAGAGCTTTGTCTACACATGCTGCTGTCACACACACACACACACACACACACACACACACACACACACACACACACACACACACACACACACACACACACACACACACACACACACACACACACACACACACACACACACACACACACACACACACACACACACACACAGAGAGAGAGAGAGAGAGAGAGAGAGACAAGCTGCTGTGTCAGCAGAGCAGTGTACAGAATGAATGGCCTCTTTTCTGCTGCAGTGAAAGGGCAGCCAGCTAGCCAGGGTAGGGGGTGCGGCTCAAACGTGCTTACACTGAGAGATTTTATTCACACCAATAAACAACCAGCTTTTTACACACAGGCACCTAATAGGACAACCCCTGGGCCAGGGGTCTTTACAGACAGGCACCTGCAAAGGAGAGCCTCTGGGGTCCTTGTTCCAGCCCCCCCCCCCCCCCCCCCCCCCCCGCCTCCCCATAGAGATGGAAAGAGGCCTCATCATTGTATCTGTGCTATTATGGCATCTGTGACAGCATGGGCAGCGCCATTGAGGCAGTCTCCATTTTGAAGTAGTCCATTTTCTTCTTCGCGGTTGGTTGATCCCTCCTGATGACCCGGTTGGAGTCACTAGGAGGGATCAGCCAATGAAGTTGGAAGTCCCATCCAGTTGACTACATTAAAATGGTGGAAACCCTCAATGGCGCTGTGCACGCTAATACTGCCTGTTGGCCACTATAGGTCTCTATCATTCTCTATGAGCTCCCCCTACCCTCTACCCCTAGTCCTTACGTGTTTTTAGATCTGAAGGAAGAGAGTAGCTGTTACATAACTCAACGTTCCCTCTAGTCTTTTCTTTGTAAGGGGAAAAACAGCTGCTTTCCATAGGATGGGGAGGCTGTGCCCAGCACGGCACTTTTGAGGCAGTGCTGCTGTGCTCAAAGTTGAAATGATTTGATCTTCCACCTGCTCCTGTGCCTGACCCCATGGGGCCTGGGGAGTCCAGCACATTTCTGCCATCATGTGAAATCTGCTTTAGGAGGGAAACCCGAGACCCCATATGACTCCAGCACCACACAAACTCCCAGAGCTATATAGAGTATAGACTATAGAGTATGGAGCCGTCTGTCAGGCCCGCTGGGCGTTTCTCTATTGTTGCTATAATGGTGTTATTACAAAGCCCTGGTCTGGAGAGGAGGGCTGGATGCCCTTTGAAACCTGATGGCTCTCCTTTCCTCTACCCCTACCTCTCTCTACCTCTACTCATTCCCCTCTCATCCTCCCCTTGTCCACCCATCCTTACCCCGAGGCCCTGATATCAGAGCACCAGAGTTCCAGCTGTCACTAAGGGCAGAGTGTACTGTAATAGCGGCTAGGGTGTCTCTATCTGGTCTAGAGATCAGGGCTGGTTTCCCAAAATCATGGTAGCACTAAGATAATCTTTCATCCATTTAGTTTAAACGGAATTAAGATAGGCCAGTTGACAGGGGTAGCAGCCCAGACCTGCTACCCCTGTCAGGAGTTATGTGTGTGTGTGTGTGTGTGTGTGTGTGTGTGTGTGTGTGTGTGTGTGTGTGTGTGTGTGTGTGTGTGTGTGTGTGTGTGTGTGTGTGTGTGTGTGTGTGTGTGTGTGTGTGTGTGTGTGTTGTGTGTGTGTGTGTGTGTGTGTGTGTGTGTGTGTGTTAAAGACAATGGGTGTTAAATCGTGGCTAGGCTGTGAATGTTTTCGGTATTGTTCTCCAGTGAAGCTGTGAGCCTGTGAGCCTCTAGTCTACAGACTTCTGTATGTAAACAGGATAGAGAGAGATAGAGATAAGGATAACAACTAAAAGCTGGATAAGACCACAGCCAAACAACAGTCTTACACAGTGTAATATACAGCCACATATCAACAAGCTCTCTGTCTCACTGCAGAATCAGACGTTTGTCCATAAAAGTCAAATTTGGAAGGTTAAGTTTAGGCACTACTTACGAATGGTTAAGGTAAGGGTTAAGGTTTGGGATAGGGTTAAAACATTACCTGGACGGATATCAAATTTCGCAGTGGATCTTGAGCGACCTGGCTGCCCATACAGCCCCCTCTGTTAGTCAGTCTCCTGTCAACTAAATGACCAGCCAATGACACTGAGGGAGGGGAGGAGTAGCTGAGATACACAAGAAGTGAGGAACTCTCTCTCAATTCAATTCAAAGGGCTTTATCAGCATGGGAAAAATATGTTTACACTGCCAAAGCAAGTGAAACAGATAAACAATCTCTCTCTCCCTCCCGCTCTCCCTTTATCTCTCCCCCTCCATCCCTCGCTATACTAGAGGACTATTAGTGCTCATTAGCGATACGATACAAAGAGTACAGACACATCAAAAGAACCATTGTTCCCCTAAACAGTGAATATCTCCCCACCCCCAGAGAGAGCGAGATAGTTAGTATTGAGGACAGAGGGGTCGGTGTGACATTGAAGAGAAGAGATGGAGAGATGAGGCCCTATCAGAGAAGGTAAGGACAGAGAGAAGGGAGAGGGAGAGACCAGAAAGAGAGACCAGAGAAAGAAACAGAAGGGGTGGTCAGATGTTTATGTGTGATGCCCACACACAGAATTCCACTTAACACACACTTGAAACCCAAACTTGAAACCCACACTTAGAACATACTGCTAAACACCCTGGAATTATAATCAAGAGTTCAACACCACTCTAAAACAGTTTGTGGGAGAAAGAGACATGCAGGATCACACACACACACAGGAGAGAAAGATGAGCGGAGGAGAGGACAGTTACAGTGAGACCTCATCCCAATTCCTATCACACAACCTGCTGCTGACAGCGCGCACAAGGGGACCGCATATGGCAAGCACAAACACACACACACACACACACACACACACACACACACACACACACACACACACACACACACACACACACACACACACACACACACACACACACACACACACACACACACACACACACACACACACGCTACCCACACAGCCAGTCCAGTCTGTCACAGTAACATATATAATGACAGCCGTGAGGTCTCAGAAACCTCAGGAGTGTATCATTATCATCTAGCCATACAACCCATAGTCTCACACACCAACTGTGTGCGATGTACTTATATATATTTTTTTAACTAAGCAAGTCAGCCAAGAACAAATTCTTATTTACAATGAGGGCCTACCCCGGCCAAACCCTAACACGATTGTGCGCCGCCCTATGGGACTCCCAATCACAGCTGGTTGTGATACAGCCTGGAATCAAACCAGGGTCTGTAGTGACACCTCTAGCACTGAGATGCAGTGCCTTAGAACGCTGTCCCACTCGGGAGCCCTAAAAGTGGTAGTTCCACTGGAGCCATTATACCCAGTAGTCAGAGACCAACTGGCTGTTTAAGGGACACACATCAGCCTGGCCATGGTGCCACAGTAGCTTATTAACATGCACACAGTCCGGGTGCCCTATATGAAGGTTGGTGTAGTCAACATGCAAGGATCTCAATCTACTGTAGTTATGCAACCCAGTACATTTCTGGAGCTAGAGCCTCAGGAGCTGCCTCACCTATGTAGCTCAGTTGGTAGAGCATGGCAATTGTAACGGCAGGGTAATGGGTTTGATTCCCGGGACCACCCATACATAAAATATATGCACGCATGACTGTAAGTGGCTTCGGATAAATGCATTTGCTAAATGGCATATATTACACAACACAGGGTCTGAATAGAGAAGCAATCCACACCCATAGGCCAAACCATATAGCAACTATCCCAGGATATCACAATACCAAACCAGAAATGCCCTATACATGATATGAACCATGTTCACATGCCTGACTGTATCAATGCACAGAACTGTAAATGAATGGAGCAAGGGGAGCATGTGTGCACAATGTGTGTATACAGTAAATGTCAGGCATAGTACTGCAGACCTCTTCTCTCACCATAACCTTTGTGTAACGGTCCTGACCTGTTTTATGTTGTTTTTTATGTGTTTATGGTCAGGGCATGTGTTTTGGGTGGGCAGTCTATGTTATCTGTTTCTATGTTGGTTTTGGGTTGCCTGGTATGGCTCTTGATTAGAGGCAGGTGGTTTGCGTTTTCCTCTAATTAAGAGTCATATTTAGGTAGGGCGTTCTCACTGTTTGTTTGTGGGTGATTGTCTCCTGTGTCGTGTAATGTATGTACCATACGGGACTGTTTGGCTGTTCGTTTTCGTTTCGATGTCGTCTGTTTCCTGTCCGTGAGTTTACGTGTAGTTATGTAAGTTTATGTTCAGGTTTCGTTGACTTCGTTTTCTTGTTTTGTAAAGTTGAAAGTGTTTTGTTTTTCGTGTTGCCATCATCATCGTGTTAAATAAAAAGATGGCTTATTTCCCTGAAGCTGCATTTTGGTCTGATGATCCTTCTCCCCTCTCCTCGTCTGAGGATGAGGAGAGCGACAGCCGTTACAGAATCACCCACCACGCTAAGACCAAGCGGCAAGGGAAAGCTCGACGGGAAAACAAGGATTTCTGGACTTGGGAGCAGATAATGAATGGAGAAGGTCCCTGGGCTAAGGCAGGAGAGAATCGCCGCTCTCAGGAAGAGAGGGAGGCAGCTAAAGCCCAGGAGCGGTGGTTTGAGGAGGCAGCAAGGAGACGTGGCTGGAAGCCCGAAAAGCCAGGGGAGCAGCTGGAGGCACTGGGGAGAGCAGAGGCTACCGGAGAGAGGAACCGGAGCTATGAGGGAACGCGTCTGGCACGGAAGCCCAAAAAGCCCGTAAGTAATTCCCAAAAATTTCTTGGGGGGGGGCTAGGAGGTAGTGGGCCTAGGGCAGGTAGGAGACCTGCGCCCACTTCTCAGGCTTACCGTGGAGAGCGGGAGTACGGGCAGGCGCCGTGTTACGCAGTAGAGCGCACGGTGTCTCCTGTACGAGTGCATAGCCCAGTGCGGGTTATTCCACCTCCCCGCACTGGTAGGGCTAGATTGGGTATTGAGCCAGGTGTCATGAGGCCGGCTCAACGCGTCTGGTCTCCAGTGCGTCTCCTCGGGCCGGCATACATGGCACCTGCCTTACGCATGGTTTCCTCGGTTCGCCTACATAGCCCGGTGCGGGTTATTCCACCTCCCCGCACTGGTCGGGCAACCGGGAGTATTCAACCAGGTAAGGTTGGGCAGGCTCAATGCTCAAGAGTGCCAGTACGTCTCCACGGTCCGGTATTTCCGGCGCCACCTCCCCGCCCCAGCCTAGTACCTACAGTGTCTACACTACGCACTAGGCTACCAGTGCGTATCCTGAGCCCTGTTCCTCCTCCACGCACTCTCCCTGTAGTGCGTGTATCTAGCCCGGTGCCTCCAGTTCCGGCACCACGCACTAAGCCACCTGTGCGTCTCCAGAGCCCTGAACACACTGTATCTTCTCCCCCTACTAATCCTGATGTGCTTGTCCTCAGCCCGGTGTCACCAGTGCCGGTACCTCGCATCAGGTATAGAGTGGGCTTTGAGAATGCAGTGTGCCCTGTCCCTGCTCCCCGCACTAGTAGGAAGGTGCTTATCCTTAGCCCGGTGCCTCCAGTTCCGGCACCACGCACCAGGTCTACAGTGCGCCGTATCCGGCCAGAGCCATCCGTCTCCCCAGCGCCATCTGAGCCATCCGTCTCCCCAGCGCCATCTGAGCCATCCGTCTCCCCAACGCCATCTGAGCCATCCGTCTCCCCAGCGCCATCTGAGCCATCCGTCTCCCCAGCGCCGTCTGAGCCATCCGTCTGCCAGGAGCCTGCAAAGCCGCCCGTCTGCCATGAGCCTGCAAAGCCGCCCGTCTGCCATGAGCCTACAGAGCCATCCGCCAGACAGGAGCCGCTAGAGCCGTCAGCCAGACAGGAGCCGCTAGAGCCGCCCGCCAGACAGGATCTGCCAGAGCCGCCAACCAGACAGGATCTGCCAGAGCCGCCAACCAGACAGGATCTGCCAGAGCCGCCAACCAGACAGGATCTGCCAGAGCCGCCAACCAGACAGGATCTGCCAGAGCCGCCAGCGAGCCATGAGCAGCCAGAGCCGTCAGAGAGCCATGAGCAGCCAGAGCCGTCAGAGAGCCATGAGCAGCCAGAGCCGTCAGAGAGCCATGAGCAGCCAGAGCCGTCAGAGAGCCATGAGCAGCCAGAGCCGTCAGAGAGCCATGAGCAGCCAGAGCCGTCAGAGCGCCATGAGCGTCGAGAGCCGTCAGAGCGCCATGAGCGTCGAGAGCCGTCAGCCTGCCATGAGCGTCGAGAGCCGTCAGCCTGCCATGAGCGTCGAGAGCCGTCAGCCTGCATAGACCTGCCAGAGTCCCTCAGCCAGGATCTGCCAGAGTATATCAGCCGGGACCTGCCCCTTGTCCCGGTGTTGCCCCTTGTCCCGGTGCTGCCCCTTATCCCGGTGCTGCCCCTTGTCCCGGTGCTGCCCCTTGTCCCGGTGCTGCCCCTTATCCCGGTGCTGCCCCTTATCCCGGTGCTGCCCCTTGTCCCGGTGCTGCCCCTTGTCCCGGTGCTGCCCCTTGACCCGGTGCTGCCCCTTGTCCCGGTGCTGCCCCTTGTCCCGGTGCTGCCCCTTCTCCCGGTGCTGCCCCTTGTCCCGGTGCTGCCCCTTGTCCCGGTGCTGCCCCTTCTCCTGGTGCTGGCCGTTTATTTAGGGGATGTGAGTTTTAGGGTGGTCATTGGGAGGGGAAGACAGAAGCAGGGAGTGACTATGGTGGTGTGGAGACAGCGTCCTGAGCCGGAGCCACCACCGTGGTCAACTGCCCACCCAGACCCTCCCCTGGACTTTGTGCTGGTGCGCCCGGCGTTCGCACCTTGAGGGGGGGGTTCTGTAACGGTCCTGACCTGTTTTATGTTGTTTTTTATGTGTTTATGGTCAGGGCATGTGTTTTGGGTGGGCAGTCTATGTTATCTGTTTCTATGTTGGTTTTGGGTTGCCTGGTATGGCTCTTGACTAGAGGCAGGTGGTTTGCGTTTTCCTCTAATTAAGAGTCATATTTAGGTAGGGCGTTCTCACTGTTTGTTTGTGGGTGATTGTCTCCTGTGTCGTGTAATGTATGTACCATACGGGACTGTTTGGCTGTTCGTTTTCGTTTCGATGTCGTCTGTTTCCTGTCCGTGAGTTTACGTGTAGTTATGTAAGTTTAAGTTCAGGTTTCGTTGACTTCGTTTTCTTGTTTTGTAAAGTTGAAAGTGTTTTGTTTTTCGTGTTGCCATCATCATCGTGTTAAATAAAAAGATGGCTTATTTCCCTGAAGCTGCATTTTGGTCTGATGATCCTTCTCTCCTCTCCTCGTCTGAGGATGAGGAGAGCGACAGCCGTTACACTTTGCAGCATAATACAGCTATATACAGAGGAGAAATGAGTGGGGGTGTATATATAATTATCTCTAGATTATATATTAGATTACATATAATCTTGTCATTCCAATAATGGTTTATCTCTTCTCTCCTGAAGTATACAGCCCTGTAAACATATCGGTAGTCTGTGTCCCTGTGAGTATAAACACAGCTCCTCTCCCCATATCAGCCTAATGATTCCCACTCCCGTAAAGGGCTATAATACTGTCTGCAGCTGTAAAATTGGGGTTGTAATACTTCACTGTAAACACAACTGTGTTTGGTCTACAGGAGAATAAACAGCACCGGACACAACAATTAACCCTAAGTACGTGTTTGTTTTTTGTGTTTGTCTATGTCTCTGTGTGTGTGTGTGTGTGTGTGTGTGTGTGTGTGTGTGTGTGTGTGTGTGTGTGTGTGTGTGTGTGTAATAAGCTCTCACAGTCTCACTGCAGAATCAGATGTTTGCCCATAAACGTCAAATTTTGAAGGTTAAGTTTAGGCATTAATTCCAACTGGTTAAATTAAGGGTTTGGGATAGGGTTAAAGGCCCAGTGCAGTCAAAAAAATCGGGATATCTCCCTGTGTTTTATATTCAGTATTTGCACACTATGAGGTAAAATAATACTGTGAAATCGTGAAAATTAAGAAGTCCTTCCCCCCTCCATCCTTTGACTTATCTTAAATAAGTCTATATAACATACTGTCGTTGTTAGAATTTTAATATCACAAACAAAACTATAACCAGTTTTAGGGGGGGGGGGGGGGGGGATGTCCTTTTTTGAATGTTTTCCACGTTGCCCCTCCTTCTCCCAACATTTGAAGGTGCCGTGCCCAATTGATAATCACCCCGATAATTCCTCGAAAACGAACCTAAACTATACCGCAACTAATTTCACAAATATAACCACAGATTAAATAAATGAAGTATGATGGAAGAGAATGGGTGAGTTGATGAGCGAGTAGCAGCGAACAATGCATAATTATGTAATCACCAATTGTGAATGAAGAACAGGGCGAGCCACTCTATTGTATTGATCTACTAATTATAATCTCTAAATGATATGTACCCTATATCAGTCCACCAAATCCAAGCAGTCTTATCAGTCCACTCTGGCCTACTTGTAGTAACAGTGAGAGTGTGCACAATTTACAATGGCAAGAAGACCAGACGAATGGATGCACATGCTGTGTTAGCGTTGCTGCAAAATCTGAATGAAAACGACTCAGATGGTGGGGACGTTGCACACTGATCAGGTGCACGTGCCACCACCTAATGAAATGGGGAGACAGCAGAGAGGAAGGGACAGCACTGTTTGGATAGAACAAGCCGGTAACAATGCTAAGGGCCAATTATCAGACAGAAATGTCATCACTGACTGTGCGTCTTCGTGGTTGGGGTATTTCTTTTTATTTGGTTGTTATAAAGAGAAACTGTTACCGCATTCCAACACGACTTTCTGTTTCATAGTTGTAACAAAGGCACTCCACAAATAACATTTATTAAACACTTGAAGTTGTGTTTTTCCTTTTTACATATAGCCTACGGAAACATAAACTAAAGAAAATGCCGTGTTATTTGAAATGAATAAAAAATCGTCATATTCTAATGTTACCTAAGACCTTCATAAACACAACCAAATCATTATTTTTGCCAACATAAAATGTATGAATTACACTGTTAGAATGTTGCAGTCAGAATGACTGCTCATTAGCTTGAAGGGGAGTCCCTTGAGGCCCAGCGGTTCTAGTGTTAAAACCCCCAAATAAAAAATGATGTCTAGCACTGGGATTGAACCTGGACGGACGTCTAATTTCGCAGTGGATCTTGCGCGACCTGGCTGGTGTGTGTGTGTGTGTGTGTGTGTGTGTGTGTGTGTGTGTGTGTGTGTGTGTGTGTGTGTGTGTGTGTGTGTGTGTGTGTGTGTGTGTGTGTGTGTGTGTGTGTGTGTGTGTGTGTGTGTGTGCAATAAGCTCTCACAGTGTGTTTACAGTTGCCATGTGAGCCACCTATGGTTAGATTAGTCATCCATCCAACAGGCCCCTGGCAAACACTAGCCCTAACAGCCTGCCTTGTAGCCCACTCACGCTAGGCCCAGCTACATCTATAACTCATTACTACCACAGACCCAACACATTCCTCCCTCTACAGCACAGGTGTCAAACTCATTCCACGGAGGGCCGAGTGTCTGCGGGTTTTCGCTCCTCCCTTGTACTTGATTGATGAATTAACATCACTAATTAGTTAGGAACTCCCCACACCTGGTTGTCTAGGGCTTTATTGAAAGGAAAAACCAAAAACCTGCAGACACTAGGCCCTCCGTGGAATGAGTTTGACACCCCTGCTCTACAGGGTCCCACTCACACCATCACTCCACTGATTGGAGGGAGAGGGAGGAGGGGAGGAGGGAGATGGCAGAGTGGAAATGGGGTTACATGGAGGTAGAGAGAGGGAGAGGGAAGAGGGGGGAGCCGGAGGTAGAGGGATGTGAAAAGGAGGGTGGAAGGGCTGGAAAGTGGACGGGATTATGTTTCACAGCAAAGTGAGCCACACCTACGTCCGACCGACACTACCTTTCCGTTTCCCACCCTTTCCTGAGTGCCCCCTACACACACACACACACACACACACACACACACACACAATTACACCAGATGTCACTTCAAGAGAGGTCGGTACTGCTGGCTGATGAGGAATGTAAGAAATTCTGGAAAATATTTATAGAGCCGGTTAGTCAGTCAGAGTAAAGTGGCTGAAAAAGTAGATGTACAGGTAACTGCCAAATTAAAGGAAACACCAATATAAAGTGTATTAATAGGGCGTTGGGCCACCACGAACCAGAACAGCTTCAATGCACCTTGGCATAGATTCTACAAGTGTCTGGAACTCTATTGAAGGGATGCAACACCCTTCTTCCACAATAAATTCCATAATTTGCTGTTTTGCTGATGGTGGTGGAAAATGCTGTCTTAGGCGCCGCTCCAGAATCTCCCATAAGTGTTGGATTGGGTTGAGATCTGGTGACTGAGATGGCCATGGCATACGGTTTACATCATTTTCATGCTCATCAAACCATTCAGTGACCACTCGTGCCCTATGGATGGGGGCATTGTCATCCTATACAGGCATAGCCATGGTAGTCAAAATAATGGCCTGCCCAACATTTTTATACATGACCCTTAGCATGATGGGATGTTAATTTCTTAATTAACTCAGGAACCACACCTGTGTGAAAGCACCTGCTTTCAATATACTTTGAATCCCTCATTTACTCAAGTGTTTCCTTTATTTTGGCAGTTACCTGTACTTTATACCAGAGGAGGTGGAGTACTGGGTTAGCTTTTTCAAGCAGAAATTTGCATCCTGTAGCTCTAACTCCAAAAAGTTCTGGGATACTGTAAAGTCCATGGAAAACAAGAGCACCTCCTCCCAGCTGCCCACTTCACTGAGGCTAGGTAATACGGTCACCACTGATAAGTCCGTGATAATCGAAAACTTCAACAAACATTTCTCAATGGCTGGCCATGCCTTCCTCCTGGCGACTCCAACCTTGGCCAACAGCCCCGCCCCCCCCGCTGCTACTCGTCCAAGCCTCCCCAGCTTCTCCTTTACCCATATCCAGATAGCAGATGTTCTGAAAGAGCTGGAAAACCTGGACCCATACAAATCAGCTGGCCTTGACAATCTGGACCCCCTATTTCTGAAACTGTCCGCCGCCATTGTCGCACCCCCTATTACCAGCCTGTTCAACCTCTCCTTCGTATCATCTGAGATCCCCAAGGATTGGAAAGCTGCCGCGGTCATCCCCCTCTTCAAAGGGGGAGACACCCTGGACCCAAACTGTTACAGACCTATATCCATCCTGCCCTGGCTATCTAAGGTCTTCGAAAGCCAAGTCAACAAACAGATCACTGACCATCTCGAATCCCACCGTACCTTCTCCGCTGTGCAATCCGGTTTCCGAGCCGGTCACGGGTGCACCTCAGCCACGCTCAAGGTACTAAACGATGTCATAACCGCCATCGATAAAAGACATTACTGTGCAGCCGTCTTCATCGACCTGGCCAAGGCTTTCGACTCTGTCAATCACCATATTCTTATCGGCAGACTCAGTAGCCTCGGTTTTTCTAATGACTGCCTTGCCTGGTTCACCAACTACTTTGCAGACAGAGTTCGGTGTGTCAAATCGGAGGGCATGTTGTCCGGTGCTCTGGCAGTCTCTATGGGGGTACCACAGGGTTCAATTCTCGGGCCGACTCTTTTCTCTGTATACATCAATGATGTTGCTCTTGCTGCGGGCGATTCCCTGATCCACCTCTACGCAGACGACACCATTCTGCATACTTCCGGCCCTTCCTTGGACACTGTGCTATCTAACCTCCAAACGAGCTTCAATGCCATACAACACTCCTTCCGTGGCCTCCAACTGCTCTTAAACGCTAGTAAAACCAAATGCATGCTTTTCAACCGTTCGATGCCTGCACCCGCACGCCCGACTAGCATCACCACCCTGGACGGTTCCGACCTAGAATATGTGGACATCTATAAGTACCTAGGTGTCTGGCTAGACTGCAAACTCTCCTTCCAGACTCATATCAAACATCTCCAATCCAAAATCAAATCTAGAGTCGGCTTTCTATCCCGCAACAAAGCTTCCTTCACTCACGCCGCCAAACTTACCCTAGTAAAACTGACTATCCTACCGATCCTCGACTTCGGCGATGTCATCTACAAAATAGCTTCCAATACTCTACTCAGCAAACTGGATGCAGTTTATCACAGTGCCATCAGTTTTGTTACTAAAGCACCTTATACGACCCACCACTGCGACCTGTATGCCCTAGTCGGCTGGCCCTCGCTACATGTTCGTCGTCAGACCCACTGGCTCCAGGTCATCTACAAGGCTATGCTAGGTAAAGTGCCGCCTTATCTCAGTTCACTGGTCACGATGGCTACACCCACCCGTAGCACGCGCTCCAGCAGGTGTATCTCACTGATCATCCCTAAAGCCAAAACCTAATTTGGACGCCTTTCCTTCCAGTTCTCTGCTGCCTGCGACTGGAACGAATTGCAAAAATCTCTGAAGTTGGAGACTTTTATCTCCCTCAACAACTTTAAAAATCTGCTATCCGAGCAGCTAACCGATCGCTGCAGCTGTACATAGTCCATCTGTAAACTACCCACCCAATTTACCTACCTCACCCCCCATACTGCTTTTATTTATTTACTTTTCTGCTCTTTTGCACACCAGTATCTCTTCTTGCACATGATCATCTGATGATTTATCACTCCAGTGTTAATCTGCTAAATTGTAATTACTCGATTTATTGCCTACCTCATGCCTTTTGCACACATTGTATATAGATTCTCTTTTTTTTCTACCATGTTATTGACTTGTTTATTGTTTACTCCATGTGTAACTCTGTGTTGATGTCTGTTCACACTGCTATGCTTTATCTTGTCCAGGTCGCAGTTGCAAATGAGAACTTGTTCTCAACTAGCCTACCTGGTTAAATAAAGGTGAAATAAAAATAAAAAAAATAAAAAATTAGATGTATGTGACTGAATGGGTTAAAGCTAGAATGTGAAACTGCTGTAATATAATGTAATGCTATAGGTCTTAATGGGATGTAGAGACGAGGGTTAATGCTAACAGCAGCTATAGGAGTATAACACTAGCATAGGGCGATTCCCGCGGGCTGAAAGGCTACTCTCTCATCTCCCACAGAGACTGACTTCAGGTCAGACTGCACATAAAAACAATTTTCATGTTCAGCTAATGGTAACACGGTAACAGGGCTGATATCTCACTCAGCTGCATTTCGAAATTAACAGGAGATGTGTCTCTGCTCAAATGAATAAGATTGGCCGCTATAGAGACCTTTACTTAGCATTGACTTTCACTCTTTGTTGCTTTCTGAGCAACCAACTGGAGAAGAAGTCAGAGTGGAGAGGAGAGAGGGGGAGGACTTGAATTTATATTCTGAGAAAGACGCCAACCTTGAATAGCTTCCCAGCTCTAGTCCGAACACACAGTCACACACAGACACACACAGCACTCTAGTCCCATTGTGCAGCTGTAGAGCAGAGCTGAGGTGAGGTCTGTTTTTAGAAGTGTTGTTTCCTAAAGAGCACAGCGTCTCTCTACATAAACATGTCTTCTAAAAAACATCCGCAATCTCCACTCTCCCACAGCTCCGGGACGCTGTGTGTGTGTGTGTGTGTGTGTGTGTGTGTGTGTGTGTGTGTGTGTGTGTGTGTGTGTGTGTGTGTGTGTGTGTGTGGGTGTGTGTGTGTGTGTGTGTGTGTGTGTGTGTGTGTGTGTGTGTGTGTGTGTGTGTGTGTGTGTGTGTGTGTGTGTGTTTGTGTGTGTGTGTGTGTGTTATGCTAATCAGCAGATACTGTTTGTGTCCAACTGCCAGGATGGGATTAACCCTCCATAGTAAATCTGTCTGTCTCAATTCCTCTCTGTGCTGCTGTTCTCTCTGGCAGTATGGGATTATCTCTCCACAGTAAATATGTCTGTCTCAATTCCTCTCTGTGCTGCTGTTCTCTCTGGCAGTATGGGATTATCTCTCCACAGTAAATATGTCTGTCTCAATTCCTCTCTGTGCTGCTGTTCTCTCTGGCAGTATGGGATTATCTCTCCACAGTAAATCTGTCTGTCTCAATTCCTCTCTGTGCTGCTGTTCTCTCTGGCAGTATGGGATTATCGCTCCACAGTAAATATGTCTGTCTCAATTCCTCTCTGTGCTGCTGTTCTCTCTGGCAGTATGGGATTATCGCTCCACAGTAAATATGTCTGTCTCAATTCCTCTCTGTGCTGCTGTTCTCTCTGGCAGTATGGGATTATCGCTCCACAGTAAATATGTCTGTGTCAATTCCTCTCTGTGCTGCTGTTCTCTCTGGCAGTATGGGATTATCTCTCCATAGTAAATCTGTCTGTCTCATTCCCTCTCTGGGCTGCTGTTCTCTCTGGCAGTATTGAAGCTGATGTATTAGCTTAGATTTACCCAAGAGTAACAGGAGGGTCTATAGACTGTCTGCCTAGATGGTGTTCACCAGCAGACTTCATGTGTTGGAGGAGTGGTAGGTACTCTGTTGGATCCCTGAAGTTCTCCTGCCACGAACACACACACACACACACACACACACACACACACACACACACACACACACACACACACACACACACACACACACACACACACACACACACACACACACACACACACACACACACACACACACACACACACACACACACACACACACACACACACACACACACACACACACACACACAGACACACACACACACAAACAGACACACACGGGTGAGGGCAAAGTCCATTCATAATCACACATTCTTCAAGTCCTCTGCAAACGCGCATTCCTCCTTACCCCTTTCATTCCCCCTGATAGCCCCTCTCTATCTCCTCTCCTTAGTCACTAGATCCATCCCCCTCTACATCCCTCCCTCCCTTACCCACACTAAACCAGGCCATCGAATCAATAAAAGACAGCTTGTCTGTGTTTAGAATCACAAAGAGAGTATGTGTATGAGTGTGTGTGTTGACAACAAGCACAATGCGCCCAAGCCTGTGTTTGTAAAGCGGAGGAAGTTGGTTTGTGGAGGAAATCTACTCCACATGGATTCAAAGACTGTCACAGAGTTTATATGAAACAGTGTTTCTGTTTCGGAGTTTATATGCTGGAGATGAAACACTGGAATGCCTCCAGCATATAAACTCCGAAACAGAAACACTGTTTCATATAAACTCTGTGACAGTGTGTCTGAGATGTTTTAATAAGCACACTAATAGAAATATAAACTCGCTGGAAAATGGTGTCTGACATTTGTAGCTGTTTCTAGACAGGGTGATGCTTGTGAAGAAACTGGGACTTTATCTCTACTATATATGATCAAGCTTGTCTTGTGAGGGTAAAAACTATAGAACTGTTACTGTTATTTTGCCTTCCCTAATCTCTCTGTCGCTCTTTCTGTCTGTCTCTCTCCCTCTATCTCTCGCTCTCTCTCAGAGCACAGCGCTGGGTTTACAGTGAAGAGGCATTCCCCCTGCCTCACAACACAAATGTTTAAGCAATTACTCCACGCATTCCCCGTAGAGAGAGAGAGATGGGTTGGCATTGTTCAAACGAGCCATCATCACCTCAGACAAACAAACACAAACACACACCATTGCCTTGCCTGACCTGTATCAATGCTGCATGTCCTATAATGAATGTCTGACATTTGTAGCTGTTTCTAGACAGAGTGGTGCTTGTGAAGAAACTGGGACTTTATCTCTCCTATATCAGATTGTCTTGCGAGGGCAAAAACGATAGAACGGTTACTGTTCTCTTTCACCTTTTAATCTCTCTCTGTTGCTCTTCTTTCTCTCTCTCTCTCTCTCTTTGCACACCACTGGGCTTACAGTGAAGAGGCATATCCCCCTGCCTCACAACACAAATGTTTAAGCAATTACTCCACGCAGAGAGAGAGAGAGAGAGAGAGAGAGAGAGAGAGAGAGAGAGAGAGAGAGAGAGAGAGAGAGAGAGAGAGAGAGAGAGAGAGAGATGATCTGGGGGGCAGCTGAAGGAGATTTGCTGTAGGGTTGTGGGAGAGAACGTGTAAAGAAAGAGAGAAAAGGGGGGAATGAGAGATAAAGAAAGAAGGAGATGGCTGGCATTGTTCAAACAAGCCATCATCACCTCAGTCAAACAAACACAAACACACACCATTGCCTTGCCTGACCTGTATCAATGCTGCATGTCCTATGATGAATGTATAATGAATTGGATTAGCACTCCAGAGCATAATCACAATCTATGTTCCATTTATATTTATATTCCAATTCCAATTGCACACCATTCCTGTTCTCTAGTCCTGTTTCATACCATTCCTGTTCTCTCGATGGAAAGGCAGCTCAAGAGGGTAATAGCGGCAATAAGGGTAACAGGTGGGAGGGGAAAACGTTGTGGAGAGGGGCTGGCAGGCTATTTAAGGGGCAGTAAAATGGTAAAGTTGCAGCACTTCAAAACATCTCCAACATCTCTCACCCCTGGACACACGCACACGCACGCGCACACACGCGCACGCACACACGCACGCACGCACGCACGCACGCACACACACACACACACACACACACACACACACACACACACACACACACACACACACACCTTCCCACTGTTAATTGGGATAATATAATATCCAATTCTACAAACATTTATGAACAATTTCACTTAAATTGCAACTAAATACATTGAGTAGGTTTATTCTCATAGATTATTTTTCAGTCAGAAAGTGGTCTTTAGGGAACCATAATAACCTGTTTGACCACTTCACATCACGTCAACCACAGTGTGTTCTCTCACTCTCTCAGCGGCACTTAAAACAGAGTCCCATGGTCCTGGTTCTCACCGTCTGACATCTATTTTACGGTCTGATCACGTTAACGATAAGCGTGTTAGGTGGACATGTTGCCAGTTGTTAACATATTCAATTATTTTTTAATATAGTAGGCCTAACCTGTCCCTCTGTGGAAATGTTGTCGTTGTGTCCTCTCTGACTCCCGCTCTCTCTCTGCTCAGGGCGGCGTATCCACTCCAGCCGCATCTCCCCCTCTCTCTCTCGCTCTGTTGTAACACACTCTGGCAGAGTGGTTCTGTTTTCATTTTTTACTAATAACACACTACCGCACCATGGTGGTGAGCGCCGTGGTATGCATTCTGGCCACACCCTTTAAAGTGTTAAATATGTTATGTAGCCTAATTGTCCAGTGTATTATAGGCACACTTTCCCCTGATGCCATTACAGTGTGACAGTATTGGAATGTTATTGTCATGTTATAGGGTATTCAGTGCTGTCAAGTCATTTCATTTGTTTACAGTATAGGCCGAAGATGTCTTTGAAACTCACCTAGTAGCAGGCAGAAGAGGTCCAGTCCTGTCAACAGTTTCCTTTTGGTGATATCAGTGCCGTTGTTGTTTAATGAGGTCCCTCCGTTTCTGGTCTGTTGTGCCATGGCTTACTTGTACAAAATAGCCAACTGTTGCATGGAAGAACTCTGTCTCCAGTTAAAATTCCACCAGCGCTCCAAACAATCTAAACGTTATTTAGTCCGTCAAGGATTCCAGCGGAGAAGAAGCAGATGTCACTCAGAAGCCAACTATGGGAAATGAACTTCCCAACTAAGTAGAGGACCTGCAAACTTTGTGTCAGCGCTGCAACGATGCGATGCCTCGTCTGTCCAAATATTTTACTTTAGAAAAGCATACTTTTCACCATAAATCGCCTCTTCAGATACTGGATTAAAAGCTTTCGTCTGTCTGGTTCACGATTTGGGATGGTAAACTTCTATAAAGGCGCTATGATGAACGAATCCTGCTCTCTCTCTGTCAGCTTCAAAGCCTGGCAGAGTATAGCGCTCTGAGCGCAGAGAGAGAGAGATGGTAGTTTTATCAACCCTTCCTCTTCTCCTCCTCCTCCTCAGCAGTTTGGCTCAGCCTTCTTCTCTTCTCTCTGCTACGGCTCAGTAATTAGCTCCATACCTCATGCTAGTAAACGTTCTCTGGACCTGGATAAGAGCAGTCTGACACTGCTCCCAGCGGCGGGTACTGGGGAGGCCAACACAGAACACAGAGCGCACAGGGCGCACCATGAAGCCGCGTCGGTGGGCGGCGGGCCCCTTGTCACTACTACCAACCTGGTCTCAGAGCATTTCGTATTATTCTGTACGTAAATCCGGGACACTGCATTTACCATGATATGTTATGTTTCGTATGGTATGTATTAATATGTGGATTTCAATCATCGATTTCGTATGATATGTTACGAACATAAATTCGTATGATATGTTACAAATTGCAATTCGTACAATATGTTACGAATTTTACATACATATGATATGTTACGAATTCCCATTTATTTTGGCTAAAGTTAACCAGGTTTGCTAGGTAACTAACACTAACTGGGTGGCTAACGTTAGCTAGGCTAGGATTTAGGGTTAAGGATTAAAGTTAGGGTTAAGGTTGGAAATTAGGTTAAAGGGTTAGCGAACATGCTAAGTAGTTGAAAAGTAGCAAAACATGCGTAAGTAGTTGCAAAGTTCCTAATTAGCTCAAATGCTAAAGTTGTCCATGATGAGATTCGACACGCAACATTTTGGTTGCTAGGTGTGCAAAGCTGTCATCAAGGCAAAGGGTGGCTACTTTGAAGAATATAAAATATACAATATTTTTTCATTTAACACTTGTTGGTTACTACATGATTCCATATGTGTCATTTCATAGTTTTGATGTCTTCACTATTATTCTACAATGTATAAAATAATAAAAAATAAAGAAAAACCGTTGAATGAGTAGGTATGTCCAAACTTTTGACTGGTACTGTGCATACAACTAGGAATAGAGTGACTAGGCAATAGGATAGATAATAAACAGTAGCAGCGTATGAGATGAGTCAAAAAAGTTAGTTCAAAAAGGGTCAATGCAGGTAGCTGCATATTGAGGCCATCTGCATATTGAGGGTTTCGCCTGTCTGTCTGCCTGTCTATTATTGAGAGTTAAAAGTACAGTCGTGGCCAAAAGTTTTGAGAATGACACAAATATTAATTTTCACAATGTTTGCTGCTTCAGTGTCTTTAGATATTTTTGACAGATGTTACTATGGAATACTGAAGTATAATTACAAGCATTTCATAAGTGTCAAAGTCTTTTATTGACAATTACATGAAGTTGATGCAAAGAGTCAATATTTGCAGTGTTGACCCTTCTTTTTCAAGACCTCTGCAATCCATCCTGGCATGCTGTCAATAAACTACTGGGCCACATCCTGACTAATGGCAGCCCATTCTTGCATAATCAATGCTTGGAGTTTGTCAGAATTTTGGGGGTTTTGTTTGTCCACCCGCCTCTTGAGGATTGACCACAAGTTCTCAATGGGATTAAGGTCTGGGGAGTTTCCTGGCCATGGACCCAAAATATAGAAAATGTTATCTTCCCCGAGCCACTTAGTTATCACTTTTGCCTTATGGCAAGGTGCTCCATCATGCTGAAAAAGGCATTGTTCATCACCAAACTGTTCCTGGATGGTTGGGAGAAGATGCTCTCGGAGGATGTGTTGGTACCATTCTTTATTCATGGCTGTGTTCTTAGGCAAAATTGTGAGTGAGCCCACTCCCTTGGCTGAGAAGCAACCCTACACATGAATGGTCTCAGGATGCTTTACTGTTGGCATGACACAGGACTGATGGTAGCGCTCACCTTGTCTTCTCCGGACAAGCTTTTTTCCGGATGCCCAAAACAATCGGAAAGGGGATTCATCAGAGAAAATTACTTTACCCCAGTCCTCAGCAGTCCAATCCCTGTACCTTTTGCAGAACATCAGTCTGTTCCTGATGTTTTTCCTGGAGAGAAGTGGCTTCTTTGCTGCCCTTCTTGACACCAGGCCATCCTCCAAACGTCTTTGCCTCACTGTGCGTGCAGATGCACTCACACCTGCCTGCTGCCATTCCTGAGCAAGCTCTGTACTGGTGTTGCCCAGATCCCGCAGCTGAATCAACTTTAGGAGACGGTCCTGGCGCTTGCTGGACTTTCTTGGGCGCCTTGAAGCCTTCTTCAAAACAATTGAACCGCTCTCCTTGAAGTTCTTGATGATCCGATAAAAGGTTGATTTAGGAGCAATCTTACTGGCAGCAATATCCTTGCCTGTAATGCAAAGCAATGATGACGGCACGTTATTTCCTTGCAGGTAACCACGGTTGACAGAGGAAGGAAGAGGAAGAACAATGGTTCCAAGCACCACCCAACTAAATCAGCATGATAGAGTGATCTCCAGCCTTGTCCTCGTCAACACTCACACCTGTGTTAAAGAGAGAATCACTGACATGATGTCAGCTGGTCCTTTTGTGGCAGGGCTGAAATGCAGTGGAAATGTTTTTTGGGGGATTCACTTCATTTGCATGGCAAAGAGGGACTTTGCAATTAATTGCAATTCATCTGATCACTCTTCATAATATTCTGGAGTATATGCAAATTGCCATCATACAAGCTGAGGCAGCAGACTTTTTGAAAATTAATATTTGTGTCATTCTCAAAACTTTTGGCCACGACTGTAGTGTTGTCTTCTGTCTGTCAGAGAGGAGCAGTGGTCCCAGGCACAAAAGTGTGACTGATCAACACCAATGCGTATAGGAGGCCAGGGGATTAACACTGAGCTCTGTCTGACATCTAGTGGTAGAAACACTCAACTGTGCCCTTGTTTAGAAAAAAAAAACAGCTGTGCACTGTTCAGAAACAACCCCTCTTTTCCAATCTGGACAAATTAGTGATGTTTTTCTCCCTAAGTTAATTGATTGGCCAGAGAGTCCACTCACTCGTGCCCCAGGTCTGATTTGATTAGAGAGGAAGCAGAATGCAAAACATCAGTAACCTGGGCCTACTGCTGGCCTTAAAGGCCAGATGTCAGCATTCCTGAACTAGCGTTTCTTGATAGGCCCTGAGTTTATGGGAACGTAAATGTAACCATGGTGAGAGAACCAGGGCAATAACAATACTGTAGTATAGGACAGTATGTAATAACAGGCTACATTAATTATTTTACATTATGCCTAGAATAAATTACATGATCTGTAATTGATTTCTGACCCAATATTTGATAAGGCCCATGCATATTTAACCCAAAACAAGCCTATATCTATAGGCTTCTCCTCCCCTCGCGCAATAGAGCTCTACCGTAGAGCGCTGTTGCTATTCGAGATGAGAGTTGTTGGCTTGTCCAGTGTCTCGCGGACACACCTCCCCCGCACGTCGCGCCCCACAGCCAGCGCACGGAGCAGAGGGCTCAAGCATACCGGAGCCGTTTAAAGATGGCAGAACGACAGCAGAAACACGAAGGATGCCGAGTGAAGATCGGACATTATCTTCTCGGAGACACTCTGGGTGTCGGCACCTTCGGCAAAGTAAAGAGTTAAGTCGCGTGTTTGTCAACGGTCATGTCATGGGGACGTTTGCTGTTATTGAGTGTAAATAAGCCTAGCCTGTGTTTTCGCCCCCAACTCTGTGGTGAGCTATTGAGACAGCTAGGCGAAGTACGAAGCTTTGGCTGCGTGGTTACGAATAGGCTAGAATATATTAACGTTGTCTTCGTTTATGTGTAGAGAATGTGGTTTGTTGAAGGTGAATTATTACAGCAGCATAGCTAGCTAGGTCTACCCTGACCAGTTGCTCATCAGAAATGATAGGCTTTATATGGATAACTAGGCTACCTTCGGAAACGATGATGGTGTAAACAAACAACTCGCACGTAATTGTAACGTCTGACCGTTAGTGAATGTCGGAGGTTGACTTTGCTAGTGACAGTAGACCTTTAAACTTGTCCTGTGGCTATGGACATTTTAAAATACAAATAAACCGTAACGTTATAGCTAAATAGTGCTCATCATCACCAGTATTCCTCAATCAAACCATGGTGTGAATTATCCCATGGCATGGACAGAATGAGAATATAGAACGCCTCATCAAATTACCTCATGTCTTCCCCTCAGCAGTCTCAATTCGACCTTGTCGAATGCAGACCCCTCACCCCAATCTAGAATCCTCCCCTTCCTCTCCCACTGCGCTGCAGGTGGTGTGCTAGATTTGAGACATTAGTAGGAGAGTGTAACCAGCTACTAGCCAACAATAACCGTGTTTATTCATTGTGACAGACAGACAATATTGTTACAGACGGGCAATAACCATGTGGCTACAGACAGACTATAATAATGTTAATACAACGTGACAGATCGAGACAGACAGGTCGCACTTGACTTATTCACCTTGTAGTTAATGTGTGTCGGCTTTAGGCTTACTGTAATTGTTGTGTTGTCTTTAACTTGTTTAACTGTTTGTTATGTATGTTACTTACTGTTGTGAACAGATATAGCTAGTCCAGTAATGTGGAAATAGAGATGTTCTGAATCATGTCAAGTTGACTACTATGAAACAGCCACGATTCTGTTCTTTATCAGGCAATAAATGTTTAGCTTAGTAGTATACACATCACAGCACACATTTCCCTAGCTGTCGAAAAAAATAACTTATGTCCGTATGCAGTGTTTTCAGCGGTTACATTCGCCCACATTTGGCTCCATGTGAACTACAATTCCAACGCAGTGTTTTAACGTTTCGAAAAGTCAATCATCGCTTTCAAACCGGTTCTCGAAACATATGCTGATATGTCCCTTATCTTTCATATCAGAGAGAAAGAATCCAGTGCCTCGTTAGCTTACGCACGTGTTTGGAGCGCGCTAGATAGCTAATTACACATGTTTTTACACTGAACAGAAATATAAAATCAACAATTTCAAAGATTTGACTGATTTACAGTTCCTATGTCAATCAGTCAATTGAAATAAATTCATTAGGCCATAATCTATGGATTTCACATAACTGGGAATACAGATATGCATCTGATGGTCGCAGATACCGTAAAAGAAAAGGTAGGGCTGTGGATCAGAAAACCACTCGGTATCTGGTGTGACCACCATTTGTATTGCGCGGCACATCTCATATAGTTGATCAGGCTTTAATTGTGTCCTGTGGAATGTTGTCCGACTTCTCTTAAATGGCATCCCAAACATGCTTAATGGGTGACATGGCTGGTGAGTATGCAGACCATGGAAGAACTGGAACTTTTTCAGCTTCCGGGAATTGTGTACAGATCCTTGCAACATGGGGCCGTGCATTATCATGTTGCAACAAGATGAATAGGCCTCATGATCTCGTCACGGTATCTGTGCATTGAAATTACCATCGATAAAATGCAATTATGTTCGCTGTCCATAGCTTATTGCCTGCCCATACCATAACCCCACCGCAACCATGGCGCACTCTATTCATAACGTTGACATTTGAAAACCGGTCGCCCGCACGATACAGTTGAAACTGGGATTTATTCGTGAAGAGCACACTTCTCCAGCGTGCAAGTGGCCATCGAAGGTGAGCATTTGTTCACTGAAGTCGGTTACGACACCGAACTGCAGTCAGGTCAAGACCCTGGTGAGGACGACAAGCCCGCAGATGAGCTTCCCTGAGACGGTTTCTGACAGTTTGTGCAGAAATTCTTCGTTTGTGCAACCCCCCCAGTTTCATCAGCAGTGACAAAACTACATTTTAGAGTAGCCTTTTATTGTCTCCCAGCACAAGTTGAACCTGTATAATGATCATGCTGTTTAATCAGCTTCTTGACATGTCACACCTTTCAGGTGGGTGGATTATCTTGGCAATGGATGTAAATAAATTTGTGCAAAACATTTGAGAGAAAAAAGCTTTTTTATGCATATGGAATATTTCTGCAATCTTTTATTTCAGCTCATGAAACATGGGACCGACCAACACTTTACATGTTGTGTTTCTATTTCTGTTCAGTATCTATGTGTCCCATTAGCACAATGTGCCTTATAGCCGACATTGCAGCAGTTGAACAGAAACATTCCAGTTGGTTCATGTGTGTTTCTGTCTGTCCGTCTGTCTGGTAGTTGGAGAGCACCAGTTGACAGGTCATAAGGTGGCAGTGAAGATCCTGAACAGACAGAAAATCAGGAGTCTGGACGTGGTGGGCAAGATCAAACGAGAGATACAGAACCTCAAACTATTCAGACACCCTCATATCATCAAACTGTGAGTACAACATACACACACATAGACACAGTGTTTGTTTAGGGGGGTGATATATTAGCCTAAATACATACTGACAAAAGCACATATCACAGCATATTCCAGGTCACAGAGGGATCTACCATTTTGGTAGATCCCTCTGTCACAGTCACAGTCGCAGAATGACTGTGAGAAGGTCAGTTCTGGTGACTTTTTAAAAGGATATCCTACTCCAAAATATTAGAAAAATATACAGTTGAAGTCGAAAGTTGACATACACCTTAGCCAAATACATTTAAACTCAGTTTTTCACAATTCCTGACATTTAATCCTAGTAAAAATGCCATGTCTTAGGATCACCACTTAATTTTAAGAATGTGAAATGTCAGAATAATAGTTGAGTGATTTATTTCAGCTTTTATTTCTTTCATCACATTCCCAGTGTGTCAGACGTTTACATACACTCAATTAGTACACTGCTCAAAAAAATAAAGGGAACACTAAAATAACACATCCTAGATCTGAATGAATTAAATATTCTTATTAAATACTTTTTTCTTTACATAGTTGAATGTGCTGACAACAAAATCACACAAAAATGATCAATGGAAATCAAATTTATCAACCCCATGGAGGTCTGAAATTGGAGTCACACTCAAAATTAAAGTGGAAAACCACACTACAGGCTGATCCAACTTTGATGTAATGCCCTTAAAACAAGTAAAAATGAGGCTCAGTAGTGTGTGTGGCCTCCACGTGCCTGTATGACCTCCCTACAACGCCTGGGCATGCTCCTGATGAGGTGGCGGATGGTCTCCTGAGGGATCTCCTCCCAGACCTGGACTAAAGCATCCGCCAACTCCTGGACAGTCTGTGGTGCAACGTGGCGTTGGTGGATGGAGCGAGACATGATGTCCCAGATGTGCTCAATTGGATTCAGGTCTGGGGAACAGGCGGGCCAGTCCATAGCATCAATGCCTTCCTCTTGCAGGAACTGCTGACACACTCCAGCCACATGAGGTCTAGCATTGTCTTGCATTAGGAGGAACCCAGGGCCAACCGCACCAGCATATGATCTCACAAGGGGTCTGAGGATCTCATCTCGGTACCTAATGGCAGTCAGGCTACCTCTGGCGAGCACATGGAGGGCTGTGCGGCCCCCCAAAGAAATGCCACCCCACACCATGACTGACCCACCGCCAAACCGGTCATGCTGGAGGATGTTGCAGGCAGCAGAACGTTCTCCACGGCGTCTCCAGACTCTGTCACGTCTGTCACATGTGCTCATGTGCTCAGTGTGAACCTGCTTTCATCTGTGAAGAGCACAGGGCGCCAGTGGCGGATTTGCCAATCTTGGTGTTCTCTGGCAAATGCCAAACGTCCTGCACGGTGTTGGGCTGTAAGCACAACCCCCACCTGTGGACGTCGGGCCCTCATACCACCCTCATGGAGTCTGTTTCTGACCGTTTGAGCAGACCCATGCACATTTGTGGCCTGCTGGAGGTCATTTTGCAGGGCTTTGGCAGTGTTCCACCTGCTCCTCCTTGCACAAAGGCGGAGGTAGCGGTCCTGCTGCTGGGTTGTTGCCCTCCTATGGCCTCCTCCACGTCTCCTGATGTACTGGCCTGTCTGCTGGTAGCGCCTCCATGCTCTGGACACTACGCTGACAGACACAGCAAACCTTCTTGCCACAGCTCGCATTGATGTGCCATCCTGGATGAGCTGCACTACCTGAGCCACTTGTGTGGGTTGTAGACTCCGTCTCATGCTATCACTAGAGTGAAAGTACTGCCAGCATTCAAAAGTGACCAAAACATCAGCCAGGAAGAATAGGAACTGAGAAGTGGTCTGTGGTCACCACCTGCAGAACCACTCCTTTATTGGGGGTGTCTTGCTAATTGCCTATAATTTCCACCTTTTGTCTATCCCATTTGCACAACAGCATGTGAAATTTATTGTCAATCAGTGTTGCTTCCTAAGTGGACAGTTTGATTTCACAGAAGTGTGATTGACTTGGAGTTACATTGTGTTGTTTAAGTGTTCCCTTTATTTTTTTGAGCAGTGTATTTGGTAGCATTGCCTTTAAATTGTTTAACTTGGGTCAAACGTTTCGGGTAGCCTTCCACAAGCTTCCCACAATAAGTTGGTTGAATTTTGGCCCATTCCTCCTGACAGAGCTGGTGTAACTGAGTCAGGTTTGTAGGCCTCCTTGCTCGCACACGCTTTTTCAGTTCTGCCCACACATTTTCTGTAGGATTGAGGTCAGGGCTTTGTGATGGCCACTCCAATACCTTGACTTTGTTGTCCTTAAGCCATTTTGCAACAACTTTGGAAGTATGCTTGGGGTCATTGTGCATTTGGAAGACCCATTTGCGACCAAGCTTTAACTTCCTGACTGATGTCTTGAGATGTGTCTTCAATATATCCACATAATTGTCCTTCCTCATGATGCCATCTATTTTGTGAAGTGCACCAGTCCCTCCTGCAGCAAAGCACCCCCACAACATGATGCTGCCACCCCCGTGCTTCACGGTTGGGATGGTGTCCTTCGGCTTGCAAGCCTCCCCCTTTTTCCTCCAAACATAACGATGGTCATTATGGCCAAACAGTTCTATTTTTGTTTCATCAGACCAGAGGACATTTCTCCAAAAAGTACAATCTTTCTCCCCATGTGCAGTTGCAAACCGTAGTCTGGCTTTTTTATGGCAGTTTTGGAGCAGTAGCTTCTAACTTTCTGAGCGGCCTTTCAGGTTATGGCGATATAGGACTTGTTTTACTGTGGATATAGATTCTTTTGTACCTGTTTCCTCCAGCATCTTCAAAGGTTCTTTGCTGTTCTAGGATTGATTTGCACTTTTCGCACCAAAGTACGTTCATCTCTAGGAAACCGAATGCAACTCCTTCCTGAGCGGTATGACGGCTGCGTGGTCCCATGGTGTTTATACTTGCGTACTATTGTTTGTACAGATGAACGTGGTACCTTCAGGCATTTGGAAATTGCTCCCAAGGATGAACCGGACTTGTGGAGGTCTACAAAACAAAATTCTGAGGTCTTGGCTGATTTCTTTTGATTTTCCCATGATGTCAAGCAAAGAGGCACTGAGTTTGAAGGTAGGCCTTGAAATACATCCACAGGTACACCTCCAATTGACTCAAATTATGTCAAGAAGCTTCTAAAGCCATGACATCATTTTATGGAATTTTCCAAGCGGTTTAAGGCACAGTCAACTTAGTGTATATAAACTTCTGACCCACTGGAATTGTGATACAGTGAAATAATCTGTCTGTAAACAATTGTTGGAAAAATGACTTGTGTCATGCACAAAGTAGATGTCCCAACCGACTTGCCAAAACTATAGTTTGTCAACAAGACATTTGTGGAGTGGTTGAAAAAAACAGTTTTAATGACTGCAACCTAAGTGTATGTAAACTTCCGACTTCAACTGTATATATGCTAACACATGATGCTGACAATATAATTGCCCCCTCCAGAAATGAGCCCAATATAACTTATTAGTACATTTTTTATTTTTTTTATTTTTTTATTTCACCTTTATTTAACCAGGTAGGCTAGTTGAGAACAAGTTCTCATTTGCAACTGCGACCTGGCCAAGATAAAGCATAGCAGTGTGAACAGACAACAACACAGAGTTACACATGGAGTAAACAATAGACAAGTCAATAACATGGTAGAAAAAAGAGAATCTATATACAATGTGTGCAAAAGGCATGAGGTAGGCAATAAATCGAATAATTACAATTTAGCAGATTAACACTGGAGTGATAAATCATCAGATGATCATGTGCAAGAAGAGATACTGGTGTGCAAAAGTGCAGAAAAGTAAAATAAATAAAAGCAGTATGGGGGTGAGGTAGGTAAATTGGGTGGGTAGTTTACAGATGGACTATGTACAGCTGCAGCGATCGGTTAGCTGCTCGGATAGCAGATTTTTAAAGTTGTTGAGGGAGATAAAAGTCTCCAACTTCAGAGATTTTTGCAATTCGTTCCAGTCGCAGGCAGCAGAGAACTGGAAGGAAAGGCGTCCAGATGAGGTTTTGGCTTTAGGGATGATCAGTGAGATACACCTGCTGGAGCGCGTGCTACGGGTGGGTGTAGCCATCGTGACCAGTGAACTGAGATAATGCGGCACTTTGCCTAGCATAGCCTTGTAGATGACCTGGAGCCAGTGGGTCTGACGACGAACATGTAGGGAGGGCCAGCCGACTAGGGCATACAGGTCGCAGTGGTGGGTCGTATAAGGTGCTTTAGTAACAAAACGGATGGCACTGTGATAAACTGCATCCAGTTTGCTGAGTAGAGTATTGGAGGCTATTTTGTAGATGACATCGCCGAAGTCGAGGAACGGTAGGATAGTCAGTTTTACTAGGGTAAGTTTGGCGGCGTGAGTGAAGGAGGCTTTGTTCCGGAATAGAAAGCCGGCTCTAGATTTGATTTTGGATTGGAGATGTTTGATATGAGTCTGGAAGGAGAGTTTGCAGTCTAGCCAGACACCTAGGTACTTATAGATGTCCACATATTCTAGGTCGGAACCGTCCAGGGTGGTGATGCTAGTCGGGCGTGCGGGTGCAGGCATCGAACGGTTGAAAAGCATGCATTTGGTTTTACTAGCGTTTAAGAGCAGTTGGAGGCCACGGAAGGAGTGTTGTATGGCATTGAAGCTCGTTTGGAGGTTAGATAGCACAGTGTCCAGGGAAGGGCCGGAAGTATGCAGAATGGTGTCGTCTGCGTAGAGGTGGATCAGGGAATCGCCCGCAGCAAGAGCAACATCATTGATGTATACAGAGAAAAGAGTCGGCCCGAGAATTGAACCCTGTGGTACCCCCATAGAGACTGCCAGAGGACCGGACAACATGCCCTCCGATTTGACACACTGAACTCTGTCTGCAAAGTAGTTGGTGAACCAGGCAAGGCAGTCATTAGAAAAACCGAGGCTATTGAGTCTGCCGATAAGAATATGGTGATTGACAGAGTCGAAAGCCTTGGCCAGGTCGATGAAGACGGCTGCACAGTAATGTCTTTTATCGATGGCGGTTATGATATCGTTTAGTACCTTGAGCGTGGCTGAGGTGCACCCGTGACCGGCTCGGAAACCGGATTGCACAGCGGAGAAGGTACGGTGGGATTCGAGATGGTCAGTGATCTGTTTGTTGACTTGGCTTTCGAAGACCTTAGCTAGGCAGGGCAGGATGGATATAGGTCTGTAACAGTTTGGGTCCAGGGTGTCTCCCCCTTTGAAGAGGGGGATGACAGCGGCAGCTTTCCAATCCTTGGGGATCTCAGATGATACGAAGGAGAGGTTGAACAGGCTGGTAATAGGGGGTGCGACAATGGCAGCGGACAGTTTCAGAAATAGGGGGCCCAGATTGTCAAGCCCAGCTGATTTGTATGGGTCCAGGTTTTCCAGCTCTTTCAGAACATCTGCTATCTGGATATGGGTAAAGGAGAAGCTGGGGAGGCTTGGGCGAGTAGCAGCGGGGGGGGCGGGGCTGTTGGCCAAGGTTGGAGTCGCCAGGTGGAAGGCATGGCCAGCCATTGAGAAATGTTTGTTGAAGTTTTCGATTATCACGGACTTATCAGTGGTGACCGTGTTATCTAGCCTCAGTGCAGTGGGCAGCTGGGAGGAGGTGCTCTTGTTTTCCATGGACTTTACAGTATCCCAGAACTTTTTGGAGTTAGAGCTACAGGATGCAAATTTCTGCTTGAAAAAGCTGGCCTTTGCTTTCCTGACTGACTGCGTGTAGTGGTTCCTGACTTCCCTGAACAGTTGCATATCACGGGGGCTCTTCGATGCTATTGCAGTTCGCCACAGGATGTTTTTGTGCTGGTCGAGGGCAGTCAGGTCTGGAGTGAACCAAGGGCTATATCTGTTCTTGGTTCTGCATTTTTTGAACGGAGCATGCTTGTCTAATATGGTGAGGAAGTAACTTTTAAAGAATGACCAGGCATCCTCAACTGACGGGATGAGGTCAATATCCTTCCAGGGTACCCGGGCCAGGTCGATTAGAAAGGCCTGCTCGCAGAAGTGTTTCAGGGAGCGTTTGACAGTGATGAGGGGTGGTCGTTTGACCGTGGACCCGTGGCGGATACAGGCAATGAGGCAGTGATCGCTGAGATCTTGATTGAAGACAGCAGAGGTGTATTTGGAGGGCAAGTTGGTCAGGATAATGTCTATTAGGGTGCCCATGTTTACGGATTTAGGGTTGTACCTGGTGGGTTCCTTGATGATTTGTGTGAGATTGAGGGCATCAAGCTTAGATTGTATGATCAAGCAGGTGTGCTATTTAGCAATAATTATTATTGCCTGATGTAGCCCACCTGATGCAGCATAGTGGCTATAAATAAATGGGCTGAGGGTTGCCCATGTACCGCATTGGGCTAGTCATTAGCTAGCTCACAAACTCTAAATTCTAAACATTAGGCTATCTTGTTGCTAGTTATAGCAACATATTGATGACTTGAAATTCCACCCAAAGAAAAACATTGCACTGGCACTCAGCCAACCAAGGATCATGTAGCCTACTGTGAATATAATGTAGGCTGACTTGTTAAACCTGACGTGTTACATTTAGCCTCTGTCTTCCCTATGCATTCAACGCCATTGGCGACCACTAACGCACATAAACTATGCCACTGCTAAAAACGTGTATTTTATTTTTAGGGGTAGATCAGCTTTAATACTGCAGCTAGATTGTAGCTCCTATCAATGTAGTTGTCTGCATCATTTCCAATCCCCTATACATTTTTTGTAAATATATACTGTACATATACACTACCGTTCAAAAGTTTGGGGTCACTTAGAAATGTCCTTGTTTTTGAAAGAAAAGCACTTTTTTTTTGTTCATTAAAATAACATTGAATTGATCAGAAATACAGTGTAGACATTGTTAATGTTGTAAATTACTATTGTAGCTGGAAACGGCTGATTTTTAATAGAATATCTACGTAGGCGTACAGCGGCCCATTATCAGCAACCATCATTATCAGCAACCATCACTCCTGCGTTCCAATGGCACATTGTGTTAGCTAATCCAAGTTTATCATTTTAAAAAGCTAATTGATCATTAGAAAACCCTTGCAATTATGTTAGCACAGCTGAAAACTGTTGTTCTGATTGAAGAAGCAATAAAACTGTCCTTCTTTAGACTAGTTGAGTATCTGGAGCATCAGCATTTGTGGGTTCGATTGCAGGCTCAAAAATTCCAGAAACAAAGACCTTTCTTCCGAAACTCGTCAGTCTTTTATTGTTCTGAGAAATGAAGGCTATTCCTTGCGAGAAATTGCCAAGAAACTGAAGATCTTTCACAACGCTGTGTACTACTCCCTTCACAGAACAGCGCAAACTGACTTTAACCAGAATAAAAAGAGGAGTGGGAGGTCCTGGTGCACAACTATGCAAGAGGACAAGTACATTAGTGTCTAGTTTGAGAAACAGACGCCTCACAAGTCCTCAACTGGCAGCTTCATTAAATAGAACCCGCAAGACAACAGTCTCAACGTCAACAGTGAAGAGGCGACTCCGGGATGCTGGCCTTCTAGGCAGAGTTCCTCTGTCCAGTGTCTGTGTTCTGTTGCCCATTTTCTTTTTATTGGCCAGTCTGAGATATGGCTCTTTCTTTGCAACTCTGCCTAGAAGGCCAGCATCCCGGAGTCGCCTCTTCACTGTTGACGTTGAGACTGGTGTTTCTTCAGTTTCTTGGCAATTTCTCGCCTGGAATAGCCATAATTTCTCAGAACAAGAATAGACTGACGAGTTTCAGAAGAAAGTTCTTTGTTTCTGGCCATTTTGAGCCTGTAATCAAACCCACAAATGCTGATGCTCCAGATACTCAACTAGTCTAAAGAAGGCCAGTTTTATTGTTTCTTTAAACAGAACAACAGTTTTCAGCTGTGCTAACATAATTGCAAAACGATTTTCTAATGATCAATTAGCCTTTTAAAATGATAAACTTGGATTAGCTAACACACCATACCATTGGAACACAGGAGCGATGGTTGCTGATAATGGGCCTCTGTACGCCTATGTAGATATTCCATAAAAATGTTGCAATTTCCAGCTACAATAGTCATTTACAATATCTACACTATATTTCTGATCAATTTGATGTTATTGTAATGGACAAAAAATGTGCTTTTCTTTCAAAAACAAGGACATTTCTAAGTGACCCCAAACTTTTGAAAGGTGTTGTATACATTTAAAAATATATATATATATATTTTCCTTTATTATTTTCCGCTAACCCTACCACCCCTCCCCTAACTGGAGTAAACTAATGAACAACAACACCTAGGCTTCTATTTCCAGCTTATACATACTATATACATTTTACTGACACAATATATTTTATCTTCTGTTAGTTTAGAATCCCATCCTTCAGCTACCACCAACCTCTCCAATTTATCTCTGAAGCCCATCCAGTTTGATTTCTATTTTACCATATCTTTTTAATGGTGCATTTTACTCATTACTTGGATTTGAGAAATAAGTGTAGCCTAGTAGAAAACTCAGTGATACTCTTAACAGTGGCCATCAAGACTGCTTTAAAAAGGTGTGTTTCCCACAAAAAGAATGTTGTAGGCTACAATGACTGGGCAGGCACATTTCTCTCCCTGTAAGGCTCTTGTAATTTGAATGCGCCTCAAGAGGAATATTATTTTTCTCGCATCGAATGCGAAAGTCTCGCTCCCTCTCTCCATCTCTCTCTCTCTCCAGCTTTCTCTCTCTCCTCTGTGAGTGTTAATTTTAGGGTTAGGTGACAGTGTGAGCTATGGTAGACATTTGTTGGCTGCTCTCAGAACAGTGTAATGAAATGACAGACTTTCAGCCTTTCCCAATGTATTCAGCACAATAGCCCTGTCTGTGTGAGAGAAGGAAGGAAACGAAAGAGAACAAGTGTATTTCTGACATTTCTCCTGAGTATTTAAATGTGTGTGTGTGTGTGTAGGTACCAGGTGATCAGTACTCCTACAGATTTCTTCATGGTGATGGAGTATGTCTCAGGAGGAGAGCTGTTTGACTACATCTGCAAACACGGACGGGTGATATATCAAATTGTATTGGTCACATCCACCAAATTTGTATTTATTATGGATGCAGCAGCTACTCTTCCTGGGGTCCAGCAAAATTAAGGCAGTTTATACAATTTTAAAACATTACAATACATTCACAGATTTCACAACACACTGTGTGCCCTCAGGCCCCTACTCCACCACTACCACATATCTACATTACTAAATCTGTGTGTGTGTGTGTGTGTGTGCATGTGTCTGTGCCAATGTTTGTGTTGCTTCACTGTCCCTGCTGTTCCATAAGGTGTTTTTTAAATCAAATTTTACTTCTTGTGTCAGTTACTTGATGTGGACTAGAGTTCCATGTAGTCATGGCTCTATGTAGGACTGTGTGCCTCCCATAGTCTGTTCTGGACTTGGGGACTGTGAAGAGACCTCTTGCGGCATGTCTTGTGGGGTATACATGGGTGTCCAAACTGTGTGCCAGTAGTTTGCATTCAACATGTCAATACCTCTCATAAATAAAAGTAGTGATGAAGTCAATCTCTCCTCCACTTTCAGCCAGGAGAGATTGACATGCATATTATTAATATTAGCTCTCTGTGTACAACCAAGGGCCAGCCATGCTGCCCTGTTCTAAGATAATTGCAAAGTATTTTTTTGTGGCACCTGACAACACGACTGAACAGTAGTCAAGGTGTGACAAAACTAGGGCCTGTAGGACCTGCCTTGTTGATAGTGTTGTTAAGAAGGCAGAGCATCGCTTTATTATAGACGGACTTCTCCCCATCTTAGCTACTACTGCATCAATATGTTTTGACCATGACAGTTTACAATCTAGTGTTACTCCAATCAGTTAAGCTAAAATACAACAGGTGTAGACATTACAATGAAATGCTTACTTACAAGCCCTTAACCAACACTACAGGTTTAAGAAAAAATAACTGTTAAGAAAGTATTTACTAAATAAACTGAAGTAAACAAATAAAAATAGAAAAATAACAAATAATTAAAGAGCAACAACAAAATAACAGTAATGGCGCTATATACTGGGGGTACCGGTACAGAGTCTGTGCCGGGGCACAGTTTAGTTGAGGTAATTGAGGTAATATGTACATGTAGGTAGAGGTAAAGTGACTATGCATAGATAATAAACAGAGTAGCAGGAGTGTAAAAATGGGGGTGGGGGGGGGGGTTAATGCGAATAGTCTGGGTAGCCATTTGATTAGCTGTTCAGGAGTCTTATGGCTTGGGGGTAGAAGCTGTTAAGAAGCCTTTTGAATCTAGACTTGGTGCTCTGGTACCGCTTGCCGTGCGGTAGCAGAGAGAACAGTCTATGACTAGGGTGGCTAGAGTCTTTGGCATTTTTAGGGCCTTCCTCTGACACCGCCTGGTGTAAAGGTCCTGGGTGGCAGGAAGCTTGGCCCCAGTGATGTACTGGGCCGCATGCACTGTCCTCTGTAGTGCCCTGCGGTCAGAGACCGAGCAGTTGCCATACCAAGCGGTGATGCAACCAGTCAGGATGCTCTCGATGTTGCAGCTGTAGAACTTTTTGAGGATCTGAGGACCCATGCCAAATCTTTTCAGTATCCTGAGGGGGAATAGGTGTTGTCGTGCCTTCATCACGACTGTCTTGGTGTGTTTGGACCATGACAGTTCGTTGATGATGTGGACACCAAGGAACTTGAAGCTCTCAACCTTCTCCACTACAGCCCCGTCGATGAGATATACCACTGACTGACTGACTGACTGTCTGGATTGATTGATAGATATAGACAGAGGCCATTATATGGTGACATTTGTCATAGTGACAGCATGTAGTAACATTAGAATAGAATAAACTACTAACCTCCTACTCTTTACCTCATATTGTGTGTTTAGGTAGAAGACAAAGAGGCTCGTCGGTTGTTCCAACAGATCATCTCAGGGGTAGACTACTGCCACAGACACATGGTGGTGCACAGAGACCTCAAACCTGAGAATGTTCTGCTGGACCATTCCAAGAACGCCAAGATAGCTGACTTTGGTATGCTACACACACTCATGCATGCCCATAACAAATTGAGTTATCCAAAAAGATAGCCATAGCTACTATATTAGCAGTAGCAAATGTCAAACAAAACCACTTGTCTTTTAGAATATACCGACACCTATATGACTCTGATTACTCTGGACAAGGGGCTTGGGTGGGGTGCGTATGTGAGAAGGGGGGTTGTTGCTTAGCAAAAGGCAGGTCTGATATCCACTCTGGCAAGGAGCCCTGTCAGGCCCTGTGTCACATGATCATAGCGAGAGAAGGGGAGAAAGAGTGGAAGAGAGAAGATCCTGGGAGGGTTAGTTAAGGTGAGATAAGGTTAGGGAGAAGTTAATCCGATCAGCGCAGCATGTGTGGAGCTTAGAGGACTGGGTTAGTAAAGCAGAATAAAAACATTACACCGGCCTAGAGACCTAACCATGGCACAACCTAACACTAACCCTCTCTAACATAGTTCCAAGATAGCATCAGGAACTTGAGATTGAAGATCATGTTAAAAAATGATATTCTCTGGTCAACAGGGTTGTCAAACATGATGTCAGACGGGGAGTTCCTGAGGACCAGCTGTGGATCTCCCAACTACGCTGCTCCTGAAGTCATCTCTGGAAGGTGTGTTTTTTATTTATATATCACCTTTATTTAACCAGGTTGGCCAGTTGAGAACAAGTTCTCATTTACAACTGTGACCTGGCCAAGATAAAGCAACGCAGTGCGACACAAACAACACAGAGTTACACATGGAATAACAAACATACAGTCAATAATACAATAGAAAAAGTCTATATACAGTGTGTGCAAATGAGGTAGGATAAGGGAGGTAAGGCAATAAATAGGCCATAGTGGCGAAATAATTACAATATAGCAATTAAACACTGGAATGATGGATGTGCAGAAGATGAATGTGCAAGTAGAGATACTGGGGTGTAAAGGAGCAAAATAAATAAATAACAGTATGGGGATGAGGTAGTTGGATGGGCTATTTACAGATGGGCTATGTGCAGTGATCTGGTGAGCTTCTCTGACAGCTGGTGCTTAAAGTTAGTGAGGGAGATTTGAGTCTCCAGCTTCAGTGATTTTTGCAGTTCGTTCCAGTCATTGGCAGCATAGAACTTGAAGGAAAGGAGGAATTGGCTTTGGTGGTGACCAGTGCAATATACCTGCTGGAATGTGTGCTACGGGTGGGTGCTGCTATGGTGACCAGTGAGCTGAGATAAGGGCCTAGCAAAGACTTAAAGATGACCTGGAGCCAGTGGGTTTGGCGACGAATATGAAGCGAGGGCCAGCCAACGAGAGCATACAGGTCGCAGTGGTGGGTAGTATATGGGGCTTTGTTGACAAAATGGATGGCACTATGATAGACTGCATCCAATTTGCTGAGTAGAGTGTTGGAGGCTATTTTGTAAATGACATCGCCGAAGTCAAGGATCGGTAGGATAGTCAGTTTTATGAGGGTATGTTTGGCAGCACAAGTGAAGGATGCTTTGTTGCGAAATAAGAAGCCGATTCTAGATTTAATTTTGGATTGGAGATGCTTGTGAGTCTGGAAGGAGAGTTTATAGTCTAACCAGACACCTAGGTATTTGTAGTGGTCCACATATTCTAAGTCAGAACCGTCCAGAGTAGTGATGCTGGACGGGCGGGCAGGTGCGGGCAGCGACCGTTTGAAGAGCATGCATTTAGTTTTACTTGCATTTAAGAGCTGTTGGAGGCAACAGAAGGACAGTTAGATGGCATTGAAGCTCGTCTGGAGGTTATTTTACACAGTGTCCAAAGAAGGACCAGAAGTATACAGAATGGTGACGTCTGCGTAGAGGTGGATCAGAGAATCACCAGCAGCAAGAGCGACATCATTGATGTATACAGAGAAGCGAGTCGGCCCAAGAATTGAACCCTGTGGCACCCCCATAGAGACTGCCAGAGGTCCGGACAACAGGCCCTCCGATTGTGTGTGTTTAGGTTGTACGCATGCAGGTCCTAAGGTTGATGCTGTAGGACAGGGGTACTCATACTATTTGAGAATGTCCGGTCACAAAATGGCCTAGGTGGCAAAAGTCTGGATGGATATATTGTCATTTATTGGCATAGTAACAAACACCCACCTCGCAGCTAATGCACTACCACATTTAGAAATGGCACCTTCTGCATTCTACTATTACAACCTGACCGAGTTCCTTAAAGCTGCAATATGTCACGTTTTGGGTGACCTGATCAAATTTACATAGAACAGATCAACCTTTTATATTTCTATGTGCTCTATTTCTATACTTCCCTTTCTTAAGTTTAGTTTTTGAGTCTTTTACTTTCAGTTTTGTATACCAGCTTCAAACAGCTGAAGTACAATAGTTTTGGTTATGGAAAATATATTTCACAACGGTTTACAATGATTCTCTAAACTATACATGCTTGTTCAAGTGAAATCAAATGGTATTTGTCACATATACATGGTTAGCAGATGTTAATGCGAGTGTAGCGAAATGCTTGTGTGTCTGGTTCCGACATTGCAGTAATATCTAACAAGTAATCTAACAATTCCCCAACAACTACCTAATACACACAAATCTAAAAGGGTTGAATGAGAATATGTCATATAAATATATGGATGAGCGATGGCCCAGAGGCATAGGCAAGGTGCAATATATGGTATAAAATACAGTATATACATATGAGATGAGTAATGTAAGAGATGTAAACATTATTAAAGTGCCTTTATTTAAAGTGGCATTGTTTAAAGTGACTAGTGATCCATTTGTTAAAGTGGCCAGTGATTGGCTCTCCATGTAGGCAGCAGCCTCTCTGAGTTAGTGATGGCTGTTTAGCAGTCTGATGGCCTTGAGATAGAAGCTATTCTTCAGTCTCTCGGTCCCAGCTTTGATGCACCTGTACTGACCTCGCCTTCTGGATGATAGCGGGGTGAACAGGCAGTGGCTCGGGTGGTTGTTGTCCTTGATGATCTTTTTTGCCTTCCTGTGACATTGGGTGGTGTAGGTGTCCTGGAGGGCAGGTAGTTTGCCCCCGGTGATGCGTTGTGCAGACCGCACCACCCTCTGGAATGCCTGGCGGTTGAGGGCAGTGCAGTTGCCGTACCATGCGGTGATACAGACCTACAGGATGCTCTCGATTGTGGATCCGTAAAAGTTAGTCAGGGTTTTCGATGACAAGCCAAGTTTCTTCAGCCTCCTGTGTGGGTGGAACTTTCTCCACTACTGTCCCGTCGATGTGGATAGGGGGGTGCTCCCTCTGTTGTTTCCTGAAGTCCATGATCATCTCCTTTTGTTGACGTTGAGTGAGAGGTTGTTTTCCTAACACCACACCCCTCACCCTGTAGGCTGTCTTGTTGTTGTTGGTAATCAAGCCCACTACTGTTGTGTCGTCTGCAAACTTGATGATTGAGTTGGAGGCGTGCATGGCCACGCAGTTGTGGGTGAACAGGGAGTACAGGGGAGGACTGAGCATGCACCTGTGTGGGGCCCCAGTGTTGAGGCTCAGCGAGGTGGAGATGTTGTTTCCTACCTTCACCACATGGGGGCGGCCCATCAGAAAGTCTAGGACCCAATTGCACAGGGCGGGGTTGAGGTCCAGGGCCTCCAGCTTGATGATGAGTTTGGATGGTGTTTTGTCACATAAATTGAAATTAGGCCAACTATTAGAATTTTTGTAACCAGGAAATGGCGCCATAGCCACGGGAAGTAGTGGTGCTGAGCACACCGCTGAACAATGCGAATAAAAAAATATATAGGATTTTTTTGTTTAAACAAAATTAAAAAAATATATAATAATAATTCACAAGTAGTGCACTGGGCCTTTACTAGTCCAGTATTACCAGACCGATATGCCGTCTGTAGCACAGGCAAAAGAACAATTCCGGGTTCGGATCTGGACCCCGCGGTCTGCCAATTGAGTGTGGTTGCTGTAGGATGTTGTGGTGTGATCGTGTATGCTTTGCTTTGGTAACAGGTTATATGCTGGCCCTGAGGTGGATATATGGAGCTGTGGTGTGATCCTGTATGCGTTGCTGTGTGGGACTCTGCCCTTTGATGACGAACATGTTCCCACGCTGTTTAAGAAGATCAGAGGGGGCGTGTTCTATATGCCAGAATACCTCACTCGCCCCGTCGCCTCCCTGCTGCTGCTCATGCTGCAGGTCGACCCATTGAAGAGAGCCACCATTAAAGACATTAGGTAACCCCTGACCTCTAACCTTCCCTACTGATGCTGATGTTTTTAATGGGATAAAACTGGCAAACCTAGCCAAATGCTGGTTTGTGGTGGTTCAAGGTTTGTCCAAAGCGAAAGAATAGAAGAATCATGGACAGTAACTGTTATTTTGTGTGTGTGTGTAGGGAACATGAGTGGTTTAAGCAGGACCTGCCAGGCTACCTGTTTCCTGAGGACCTGTCTTATGACTCCACGGTTCTGGACGAGGAGGCCGTCAGGGAGGTGTGCGACAAGTTTGAGAGCACCGAGTCTGAGGTGATGTCCAGCCTGTACAGCGGACACCCCCAGGTACATACTGGACATGTGCACACGCACATGCTTAGTCATACAGTACACAGACAAACACACTCCCCCTCTCTCGTTCTCTCTCTCCCTCAACTCTCCTTCTCTCTCTCTCTCCCTCAACTCTCCTTCTCTCTCTCTCTCCCTCAACTCTCCTTCTCTCTCTCTCTCCCTCAACTCTCCTTCTCTCTCTCTCTCCCTCAACTCTCCTTCTCTCTCTCTCTCCCTCAACTCTCCTTCTCTCTCTCTCTCCCTCAACTCTCCTTCTCTCTCTCTCTCCCTCAACTCTCCTTCTCTCTCTCTCTCCCTCAACTCTCCTTCTCTCTCTCTCTCCCTCAACTCTCCTTCTCTCTCTCCAGGACCAGCTGGCGGTAGCATACCATCTGATTATAGACAACCGGCGCATCATGACCCAGGCCAGTGAGTTCTACCTGGCCTCCAGCCCTCCCCAGGGCTCCTTCATGGAGGATGGCATGCCCCTGCCTCCCGGGGTCAAACCACACCCAGAGAGGATGCCCCCCCTGCTGGTAGACAGCCCTAAGGCAAGCAGCTGTACCTGGTTCTATTCTATGAACTAATTAAACCGACTATCGTCGTGTCTGTAATGTTTATATAAAATCAGATACAATACCTATAAAGTGTAAACACTTGATGAAGTGCTTCTTCTGTAATACCAGTCTAGCAGTCAAAAACAACACTGTTGGAATGCAAATGCAACATTGGCAATATAGTATATTTGCGTGCAGTCTTGTCCTCATGTATTTGTTGCTGCTTGTTGGGGAAAATGAAAGATTCTCTCCTCTCTCTGTCTGCAGGCGCGCTGCCCGCTGGATGCCCTCAACACCACCAGAGCCAAACCCCTGGCAGTGAAGAAAGACAAGTGGCACCTGGGCATCAGGAGTCAGAGCAGACCCTATGACATCATGGCTGAGGTCTACAGGGCTATGAGACAGCTACAGTATGACTGGAAGGTGAGGCGCGGTGTGTGTGTGTGTGTGTATATGGTACATGTTAAGGTGTGTGGATGTTATGTGCAGGTGGTGAACCCGTACCACCTGCGTGTTCAGAGTAAGAACCCAGTAACAGACAACCTGGTGAAGATGAGTCTCCAGCTGTACCAGGTGGACAACAGATCCTACCTGCTGGACTTCAAGAGCATCGATGGTACGACAGCTCTATAACATGACATATGTTATAATATACACCAAAGCAAACTGTCCTTAGATACCTGGGTAAACCGTAGTAACTGTACTTTTTAAACTTATTTGAAACAGCATTTAGATTTTCCTCTTATTACAATTGTACAACAATTACTGAGTACAGATGAGTAGCTACAAAAACAAACACTAACCTTTCCTCTCCTGACCGCTCCTTTCCCCCTCTCCAGATAACACCATGGAGGCAGTAGGGTTTAAGTCGGGTTCTTCCACCCCTCAGAGGTCAGGCTCCACTGCAGGGCTCCATAGACCCAGACTCAGTGTGGACTCGGCCTTACCTGCCGTGGATCTCCCCCAGCTCAGCTCCTCCCTGCCTGGGTCGCTGTGCTCCAGCGCTACCCTCCTCACCTCCACCCCGCGCCAGGGCAGCCACACCATGGACTTCTTTGAGATGTGTGCCAGTCTCATCACCACACTGGCCCGCTAGAGAAGGTTAACCCTGCTGGATAACGCGAAGTCAGGAAAACTCCAGGTCCTACTTACATAACCTCTAAAACAGAACCCTGCCCTGAGCCTTGTAGTTAGACAGTTTGATATCGGTGTGATCCTGGCCTAAGTTTAGTAGAGCACTGTCCGCTGCAGGGCAGATGTGCCTCTAACCACATATCTAGGGTCAGTTGTGTGTTACCTCTCTATGTTATAGTTTTGGGCTGGGCATGGGAAACTGATTCTAGATCTGTGGTTAGGCTTCCTGTCTGTTTAGAGCCAGTCTTGCCATGGGAACGGTTAGGGGTTAGGGATCAAACTTGCTGGGGCAGGGTCACGTTAGGTCAAATCTACTGTATCCTATAGACTGTATAAAGATGGGCAGCTCCTCCCACATTACTCTCAACCTCCAATCAGCTGCTGAATAGCCATCACCATAGAACTAGCCTTAACGGAATTGCAAACAATTTTATGCATCCAGTTTTCAGGGATACAGTTAATTCAACTTAGCTTTCTTTTCCGCTGAAAACTGGATGTGTGAACTCCGCTAAGACCTTTTCTTTTATGCCTACTATGTTAGGTTACCATAGATCAAACACATTTCATTTTTTATTTTAAATGTTTTTTATAACGACACAGATTTTGTTATCCATATCATATATTTATATTACTATCATTTTTAGATGTTGATTGAATGACATACCAAAACAAATTGTTTCTTTATACAAAGATGATTGTTATTATTTAGATATCAGATTCTTATTTATTTTTAGAGATTGTTTTAAAGGCTGTGTGTGGTTACTGATTATTGAAGCACTGCTGATGTTTGAGAATTCCAAACTGAGTTTGAAGAGATTTTAGGGGATGAGAGGTCGTAGAGAGAGGAGGCTAGCCGACTGGCAATATTGTTCTGTGGATTATTTGGCATTGATGCTAACGTGGCTAGCTGACGGAGGGAGGCAAGTGTGTCTGTAGCGAGCCTCAGAGGACTCTACGGCACGGAACCTTTCTCCAGGTGCCTTAAAAACACAAATGTTGCTTCTAGCTTGGTGGCCATGTTTTGTTTGTAGAAACAGAATGGAAACCATACGTGTGTGTAGAGGGACAGACAGGAGCTTTCCATTGATTGGTCAGGAGGAGAAGACCTACTGTAGTTTGTGCCAATGAGATTTGAGATCTGACTAACATAACTATAGGTAGAGCAAGAGAGGGGAAGAGATAATAGATATGCGAGACCACTAACTGATTAGACATCGTATAAAATTATTGCATATATAGCACTCTGTTCTCTGGTCTTTATTTAAGCAATATGGCACGAGGAGGTGTGGTATATGGCCAAAGGGCTGTTCTTAAGCACGATGCAGCGCGGAGTGCCTGGATACAGCCCTTAGCCGTGATATATTGGCCATATACCACAAACCCTTGAGGCGTCTTATTGCTATTATAAACTGGTTACCAAAGTAATTAGAACAGTACAAATACATGTTTTGTCATACCCATGGTATACGGTCTGATATAACATGTCAGCCAATCAGCATTCGAACCACCCAGTTTATCAAATGGAACAAATCTCCCTTTACTATTTGTCCGATGGTTTACAGTATACAATCTTCCAGACTCCTGTCTGTCCTGTTCTGCTGGAGCCAGTGAGGACTGGGCTCTGGCTGATCTGATTCATGCCAGTGTGTGTTTCTGTTGTGTTCTGGTACCGTGATCTGTGTTCGGTTTTGAGCCACAGAGAGAAGAGATACTAAACCTCTTCTATTCTTCCGCTTCCTGATTTCCTTGTCATTTGTCGTGAGTGCAGTCTGTTTTCTCTCTGTATGAAACTATACATTCAATACGGAACCCAGACCTATCTATATAATATATATATATATATATATATATAGAGCAGCGTTTCCCAAAAGGGAGCGCGTTTACTTTTTTGCCCTAGCGCTAAACATCTGAATCAAATAATCAAAGCTTGAAGATGAGTTGATTATTTGGATCAGCTGTGTAGTTCTAAGGCAAAAACCTAAACGCGCACCCCTTGGGGTCACTAGGACCGACTTTAGTGACATCTCTCTATAAATGTTTCCCACAGAGCCTGGTTCGATCCCGGGCTGTATCACAACTGGCCGTGATCGGGAGTCCCATAGGGCGGTGCACAATTGGCCCAGCGTCATTCGTGTTAGGCCGGGGTAGGCTGTCATTGTAAAATAAGAATTTGTATTTAACTGACTTGCCTAGTTAAATAAAGACTGTAGCCACTACAGGGCCAGGGAGAAACTCTGCCCCCTGCTGCAAGACTCATGCAATTACCCACAGCAACACCCCTGTTCTCTGCTCATACAAGGGGAAGGTATTTACACACACCCACTCTACCATTGTAAGGTTTACCTCTTGCCAAGGGTTAAGGTGTGTTGTCACTGCATCCAGACTTCTGGAACCAAAGTGTTCTTCACTGTGTGAGAGTGAAATGTACCTCTCCCTCAGTCTGACGTGGGGTTTCTGTGTTATATGCACTGCATGGTGCTGAGGTTCTGATTTGCACTTTACTGAGAATTTGTCAAACACAATAAACTGACCCATACAGTAGACCACTGCTTTGAGGTTATGAATCACCAGATCACAACTAGCAGAGCTGGAGGCTAAATGAGCATGACTTTAACTCAATGTTACATCTCTTTAATACTTTATGGGAAATTCACTGGGAATATAAAAAACAGACAAGTCTCCTATGGCAGGCATCCTATTCTCTGTGTAGTGCACTACTTTTGACTGAGCCATATGTGGCTAACCCTCTGTCACTTAATGTATGACACATGGAATAGGGTGTCATTTGAGACACACAAGTAGCTGGATACAGTGTTGAGTCATCGTAAACACTTGTAAAGATGCACGACACAGTGGAACCTAAACCAATACATGTATGGTGTCGCATAGTCTTTCTATAAAACATTCTGTATAAAGCCCTTCATCTCATCCTCCATAACCCTGGATGGACATCAATACAAGAGATTCAATCCAAAACCGCGATATAGCGTCCTTGACATTTAACAGTAATTTCGAATTAAAAGGTAATTGCCGACAACTGCATCATTTATCTTGAATGCGATCTCTGAACACGGTTACCTTAAAAGGCTGCTTTGTTGACTAGAGCGCTCAGATTGAATCACAGCCAAAACAATATTATAACAGAAATAGTTCATCCGATTGCAGGTTGTCCAGACAGATTCTACAAGCCTCCGTCATCTGAGTGATTGTCATGGCGATGACTGGCAGTTGACAACAGACATACCATCTTGCCGTTCTTCCTTTGTTCACCAGCTGCTCATAGAAGAGAGAACAGACCCAGACATCAATGCATTATCAATAGCCTTGTTATTGGCTGATCAACGGTTCTGCTCAGTGGTGACTATTGGAGCTGTAAAGTTAAGCAACTTTGTCACCTGTAGGTAGTTTGTAGTCTACTAAGAGTCACTGATGATGTCTGCATACAGGTCAGGAGGAGGACGAACCGCCATATCTGAAAGCTTCAAATCTGCTTCCTCTTTACACCTATAGAGAAACACATACAGATGCCTGTCACACACCCACTCTAATGCCTTTAAGACACACCCACTCAGTGACACAGCTCAATAACATGCACAACCCAAGCCAAGAAAACCTGTGATAAATTACACAAGGCGCCATTTCTTTCTATCCAACTTACAGGTACACTGTCTCTGGTCCTTCTATGTCCATAGGGCCTGGAAATGAAACAAGAAAGATGTTTTAAAGGTATTTTCCCACTGTCATCTGAGTGTCAGATTCAAAGGTAGAAAGTTAATTCCTTTCATTGAACTCATGAATTCCAACATTCTTTCAACCATTATGAGCTGGTTTCCTGGACCCAGATTAAACCCTACTGAGAGGGTATACTACAAACTCAGACCAATGAATTAGCCAGCTAACTTTGATAAACCATAAATTTGCTTTCTTATTGAATCAAAAACGTAAGTTAAGTTCCATATACGTCTTGGTTGTTGAGTCAATCAGACCATGCCAACTTCAAGCTCATCTTTCTAAAAGAGTAAAGGTTATTTCAGAATATTTAGGCAAGTTAGACTAACTCCTCGGGATACCCCTCGGGACTATTAGATGTAGGATTTTAAAATAATCCTGCAAAAAAAGGAAATGTGAATTGTAATTAATGGAGATTTTTGTAGGGGTTGATACATTTTTCATAAGGGAAATTTAAAATCAAGTCAAAAAATGTCAATGTGGAAATTACAAACTTCAAAAGCCTTTTTTTGCATTACAGGAAAGTTCTCCTGCAACAGGGTGATCAAATTAAGATCCTACATCTGTATTAAAGAAAGGCATGCACAATGGATATTTTGGGTCTAGGTAACCAGCCCAAGGACAATATACCTAATGTGTGGAATGTGTAGGACACAGAATCCACCCATAGCGCGTTACTTACTGATCGGTTCTTCAGGTTCAAGTTCTTCAGGTCTTCTTGGAGGGAGACGGTAGGGAAAGAGAGAGCTGGTCGAGTAAGGAGAGGAGAAGAAAGAAAAAACGAGAAGCTGAAGAAAATGTAGCCCATTTCAGAAGAACAGAATAGCATACTCAGTTGTCCTTATGTTAGGCTCTGATCTGGCTATTCCATATGGCTGTGGGGTACACTAGTTAATTTAGCAGACAATATTTGCTTAGAATTCCGTGGCATTATTTTATAGTATGAAGAATACAATTGAACATAGCTGAAAAAAATGATTTGAGGGAGCTGTAAAGCAACTCTGTAGAAGAGAATGGAGAACATTCATAGGTTAAACCTGCATGGATTTTGGACGCAGCTGTAATCAGACATAGCACCCTCAACCTCACGTATATACCTTGTCTATAAATATTCCATAATGTCCCTTTGTTAAAAGTTTTTCCAATTAAAGTCCATATACTCTAACAGTCCCTACTTCTAAATGTCACTGTTAAAATAGTCAATATTGGAATTTCTGTGTTATGGACTGACCTCTCTGTGGGCTCTTCCTCAATGAGGGAGGAGAGAGGTTCATCATCATCATGTGCCCACTCCTCACTGTCGTCTGTGACTGGGAGGAGAACACACACAGAGTTTAAATGTTTATTTGGATCCACAATATGGCATGTGTGTATGTTGTGACGACCCTCCCACTCTGTCTGCCGTATTCTTTCTCTTTGCTCTAGTTTTCCTTATTAGGATGCCGGTGGGCGGAGCCGGGAGGGTCGTCAGCAACATGGGACATACCTGGGCCGGGTGTGTCCCAGGATAAATACACCACTTCCCCATTCATGGAGGAGACTCCATGCAGACACCTTTATAGATTTTGTTGTGGCCTTTTGTTTGTTTGCTTTGGCACCTTTCAACACCCCTCATTATCACATTTATACATGCAAACACTCACTTACACTACTGATTACTGATTACACACACCATTGTTAATTGTATTTAGTTTACTTTATTTAATAAATACACTGCTCAAAAAAATAAAGGGAACACTTAAACAACACAATGTAACTCCAAGTCAATCACACTTCTGTGAAATCAAACTGTCCACTTAGGAAGCAACACTGATTGACAATAAATTTCACATGCTGTTGTGCAAATGGAATAGACAAAAGGTGGAAATTATAGGCAATTAGCAAGACACCCCCAATAAAGGAGTGGTTCTGCAGGTGGTGACCACAGACCACTTCTCAGTTCCTATGCTTCCTGGCTGATGTTTTGGTCACTTTTGAATGTTGGCGGTGCTTTCACTCTAGTGGTAGCATGAGACGGAGTCTACAACCCACACAAGTGGCTCAGGTAGTGCAGTTCATCCAGGATGGCACATCAATGCGAGCTGTGGCAAGAAGGTTTGCTGTGTCTGTCAGCGTAGTGTCCAGAGCATGGAGGCGCTACCAGGAGACAGGCCAGTACATCAGGAGACGTGGAGGAGGCCATAGGAGGGCAACAACCCAGCAGCAGGACAGAGGTAGCGGTTCAGTTTGGACTGGACAGTTTGATTTTACAGAAGTGTGATTGACTTGGAGTTACATTGTGTTGTTTAAGTGTTCCCTTTATTTTTTTGAGCAGTGTATATTTTGTTATTCCTTGTCTCCACGTTGTCTGCCTTTTGTTATGAACTTCGAGCCAGTTCGTGACAATGTGCACTAAATTATTGACTGTAATCAGTGAAGTACTTACAGCTGCCTGTATCTTCCTGAAGTGGGTAGTGATTGGATGTCCTGCTGTCCATACTGGCCACATCTCCTCCCTGTTCTACCATAGTGGTAATGTTTTTACAGCTGATGGCCCGAGAAGCCCTCTTCCCCATTTCCAACATCTCCTTAATGTCCAGCTCCACGTCGCTCACTGAGATGTATCCATCTACATACACATACAGTACCAGTCAAAAGTTTGGACACACTTAGTCATTCAAGGGGTTTTCTTAATTTTTACTATTTTCTACATTGTAGAATAATAGTGAAGACATCAAGACTATGAAATAACATATGGAAAAATGTAGTAACCAAAAAAGTGTTAAACAAATCAAAAGATTCTTCAAAATAGCCACCCTTTGCCTTGATGACAGCTTTGTGCACTTTTGGCATTCTCTCAACCAGCATCATGAGGAATGCTTTTCCAACAGTCTTGAAGGAGTTCCCACATATGCTGAGCACTTGTTGGCTGCTTTTCCTTCACTCTGCAGTCCAACTCATGCCAAACCATTTCAATTGGGTTGAGGTCACATGATTGTGGAGGCCAGGTCATCTGATGCAGCACTCCAACACTCTCCTTGGTCAAATAGCCCTTACACAGCCTGGAGGTGTGTTTTGGGTCATTGTCCTGTTGAAAAAACATGATAATCCCACTAAGCTCAAACCAAATGGGATGGCGTATCGCTGCAGAATGCCGTGCTAGCCATGCTGGTTAAGTGCCTTCTAAATAAATCACATTAATGTCCATTGCTCGTGTTTCTTGGCCCAAGCAAGTCTCTTCTTCTTATTGGTGTCCTTTATTAGTGGTTTCTTTGCAGCAATTGACCATGAAGGCCTGATTCACGCGGTCTCCTCTGAACAGTTGATGTTGAGATGTGTCTGTTACTTGAACTCCGTGAAACCTTTATTTGGGCTGCAAATTCTGAGGCTGGTAACTCTAATGAACTTATCCTCTGCAGCAGAGGTAACTTTGGGTCTTCCTTTCCTGTGTTGGTTCTCATGAGAGCCAGTTTCATCATAGCGCTTGTTGGTTTTTGTGACTGCACTTGAAGAAACTTTCAAAGTTCTTGAAATTTTCTGGATTGACTGACCTTCATGTCTTAAAGTAATGATGGACTGTAATTTCTTGTTGCTTATTTGATCTGTTCTTGCCATAATATTGACTTAGTCTTTTACCAAATAGTGCCATCTTCTGTAAACCACCTCTACCTTGTCACAACACAACTGATTGGCTCAAACGCATTAAGAAGGAAAGAAATTCCACAAATGAACTTTTAACAAGGCAAACCTGTTCATTGAAATGCATTCCAGGTGACTACCTCATGAAGCTGGTTAAGAGAATGCCAAGAGTGTGCAAAGCTGTCATCAAGGTAAAGGGTGGCTACTTTGAAGAATCTAAAATAGATTTTGATTTGTTTAACACTTTTTTTGGTTACTACATGATTCCATATGTGTTATTTCATAGTTTTGATGTCTTCACTATTATTCTACAAAGTAGAAAATAGTCCAAATAATGAAAAGCCCTTGAATGAGTAGGTGTGTCCAAACTTTGACTGGTACTGTACATATAACATATAAAGATGTAGGATCTTAATTTGAGCCAATTTTCTACAGCAGGATAATAATCCTGAAGCAACATGAAATGTGAATTATTATTTGTGGACATTTTTTAAGCGTTTGATAAATTTTTCATGAGGACAAATCAAGTCTGACATTACAAATGGGAAATTACAAGCTTTAGGAACCTTTTTGAAAGTCAAATACACTACAAGTTTGAATTTCCTACTGTGCACCTGTTATAACCTGGGTTAGGGATTGGCCGGGGTAGGCCGTCATTGTAAATAACAGTGTGTTCTTAACTGATTTGCTTAGTTAAATAAAATACAAAATAAATATAACTGAGATGTACCCGTCTATGCACACACATAGATATGTAAACCTATATATTCAAACAACAACTCCAGATTTTGAGCCATTAATTTGACAGATTTTATGCACATCTGTATTTGTGTAGAGGTCAGAGGTCAGGGGTTAGGGAGGTGTGTAACCTACATGTATTAGTGCTGTCCCTGGCCAGCCATTTTCCTTTCGGGCAGTTTGTGGTCCGTATGATGCTGACTATGTCCCCATTCTTCACAGCCAGGTCGTGCTTATGTCCTTTAGACGCTACCATCACTGTAGCCTGGTATATAGCCTCCTTCTGACCTGTTATCTACACACACACACACAGTTAAATATACTCTCAGCAGCCCATACTGTATTTACTGTAGAGGAGCGTGATTAATGTAATGTAAGTCTGTTAATCCATTAATGGCATAAACTGCTAGTGGGGCTGCTACTGTTGATATTACCTTGTGTATTAATCTGTGTATAACAGAGCGTATTAGTGTAGTGTGCAGTGTATGTAGTGTGTGTACTAGCAACACTTTGATATTTTTTTGATAAGTCCCGCCCCTTCTCCCATCGCTAGTATTCAGATTTGAGATCCAAAATCATTCATTTACATCATTTGGAGACTTGCTCAAAAATTGAAGTTAACCCTGTAAATCTCAAGTCAAAATACATCTCTCTGTGATAGAAGTTATTACTATGTTAACATGTTGTTCAGATAATCTGCCATCCTAAAGAATGAAATCACACTGGTTTCTACTGCCGAGAGTACTATTTCACCCTCCTCTCCTCCCCTTAGGGTTACTTACCTTAAACTTCTTCATCTCATTTTCTTTATTCTCTCTCTCTTTCTGCTCTTTCCTCTCTCTTTCTTTCTGTTCTTTCTTCTCCTTCTCCAAACGTTGTTTTTCTATCTTTTTCAATTGTTTCTCATCTGGGGTTTCCGAGGCAGGCTTCTTCAAGAACCAGCCAGTCTTGGGTGTTTCTTCTGTCTGTAAACAATTGGAAGATGAAGGACATGTCTGTACAGATCTTTACTGGGGCATTAGATTTACACAGGATAGATGCAGAGAAGTACCTGAGCGATAGATCAGGCTTTACTGTGTGTAATACAGACCTGGGTCAAATACTGAGCTATCAACCAATCAAAACACTCAGAATATTCCTTACCGGAAGCTGAGTCTCAGCATATGGGTCTGTGAAAAATGAAAGGAAGAGAAATAGTTAAGAAAACATGATGACATCTGAGCCCATAATTTCTGTTAATTTATTTTATAGGCTGCAGTTATGGCTAGATAAGATCCAATCATGAGTGAGAAAGCAATGTCAGTCTGTTAAGGGTGATAGGAGAAAAGAGTAAAGGAGACAGACGTCACCGCTCAGACATAAAAACACATTAGCCTCACTGCCTGGACTACATTACATTACATACAGTACACACACACACACACACACACATCTGACCTCATCTCTCATACCCACAGCTGGAAAGTGTCATATGGTGGACAGCATCTAAGGTTCTTTCTGATGCAACATGGCGCCGACAGAGATGGCCGCCTCGCGGAGCGAGGCTAGCCAATGTCCAGTCTCTTGACAACAAGGCAGACGAAATTCGAGCAAGGTTTGCCTTCCAGAGAGACATCAGAGATTGTAACATTCTCTGTTTCACGGAAACATGGCTCACTCGGGATACGTTGTCAGAGTTTGCACAGCCACCCGGTTTCTTCACGCATTGCGCCAACAGAAACAAACATCTCTCTGGTAAGAAGAATGGTGGGGGTGTATGCCTTATGATTAACGAGTCGTGGTGTGATCATAACAACATACAGGAACTCAAGTACTTTAGTTCACCTGACCTAGAATTCCTTACAATCAAATGCAGACCGCATTATCTACCAAGAGAATTCTCTTAGATTATAATCACAGCCGTGTATATTCCCCCCCAAGCAGACACCTCGACGGCCCTGAAAGAACTTCATTGGACTCTATGTAAACTGGAAACCACGTATCCTGAGGCTGATTTATTGTAGCCGGGGATTTTAACAAAGCTAATCTGAAAACAAAGCTCCCTAAATTTTATCAGCATATCGAATGTGCGACTCGGGCTGGCAGAATTCTGCATCATTGCTACTCTAAATACCGCGACGCATACAAAGCCCTCCCTCACCCTCCTTTCGGCAAATCTGACCACAACGCCATTTTATTGCTCCCAACCTATAGACAGAAACTAAAACAGGAAACACCTGTGCTCAGGTCTGTGATTCAAGAGCCTCAGACAACAACATTGATGTATATGCTGATTCGGTGGTCGAGTTTATTAGCAAGTGCATCGGTTATGTTGTACCCACGGTGACTATTAAAACCTTCCCCAACCAGAAACCGTGGATTGATGGCTGCATTCGCGCAAAACTGAAAGCGCGAACCATTGCTTTTAATCATGGCAAGGTGACCAGAAACATGACCGAAATCAAACAGTGTAGCTATTCCCTCCGCAAGGCAATCAAACAAGCTAAGCGTCAGTATAGAGACAAAGTAGAGTCGCAATTCAACAGCTCAGACACGAGACGTATGCTCCCAGACAAATTAAACGACTTCTTTGCTCGCTTTGAGGACAATACAATGCCACTGACACGGCCCGCTACCAAAACCTGCGGGTTCTCCTTCACCGCAGCCAACGTGAGTAAAACGTTTATACGTGTTAACCCTCGAAAGACTGCCGGCCCAGACGGCATCCCTAGCCGGATCCTCAGAGCATGCGCAGACCAGCTGGCTGGTGTGTTTACGGACATATTCAATCAATCCCTATCCCAGTCTGCTGTTCCCACATGCTTCAAGAGGGCCACCATGGTTCCTGTTCCCAAGAAAGCTAGGGTAACTGAGCTAAACGACTATCGCCCCATAGCACTCACTTCCGTCATCATGAAGTGCTTTGAGAGTCAAGGATCATATCACCTTCACCCTATCTGACACCCTAGACCCACTCCAAATTGCTTACCGCCATAATAGGTCCACAGAAGACGCAATCACAATCACACTGCACACAGCCCTAACCCATCTGGACAAGAGGAATACCTATGTAAGAAGGTTGTTCATCAATCACAGCTCAGCATTTAACACCATAGTACCCTTCAAACTCGTCATCAAGCTCGAGACCGTGGGTCTCGACCCCGCCCTGTACAACTGGGTCCTGGACTTTCTGACGGGCTGCCCCCAGGTGGTGAAGGTAGGAAACAACATCTCCACCCCGCTGATCCTCAACACTGGGGCCCCACAAGGGTGCGTTCTCAGCCCTCTCCTGTACTCCCTGTTCACCCATGACTGCGTGGCCATGCACGCCTCCAACTCAATCATCAAGTTTGCAGACGACACCATAGTGGTAGGCGTGATTACCAACAACGAGGAGACAGCCTACAGGGAGGAGGTGAGGGCCCTCGGAGTGTGGTGTCAGGAAAATAACCTCACACTCAACATCAACAAAACAAAGGAGATGATCGTGGACTTCAGGAAACAGCAGAGGGAGCACCCCCATATCCACATCGACGGGACAGTAGTGGAGAAGGTGGAAAGTTTTAAGTTCCTCAGTGTACACATCACGGACAAACTGAAATGGTCCACCCACACAGACAGCATGGTGAAGAAGGCGCAACAGCGCCTCTTCAACCTCAGGAGGCTGAAGAAATATGGCTTGTCACCGAAAACACTCACAAACTTTTACAGATGCACAATCGAGAGCATCCTGTCGGGCTGTATCACCACCTGGTACGGCAACTGCTCCATCCACAACCGTAAGGCTCCCCAGAGGGTAGTGAGATCTGCACAACGCATCACCGGGGGTAAACTACCTGCCCTCCAGGACACCTACACCACCCGATGTCACAGGAAGGCCAAAAAGATCATCAAGGACATCAACCACCCGAGCCACTGCCTGTTCACCCTGTTATCATCCAGAAGGCGAGGTCAGTACAGGTGCATCAAAGCTGGGACCGAGAGACTGAAAAACAGCTTCTATCTCAAGGCCATCAGACTGTTGAGTGGCATCTGCCAACATACGAACTCAAATCTCTAGCCACTTTAATAATAAAAATTGGATGTAATAAATGTATCACTAGTCACTTAAACAATGCCACTTTATATAATGTTTACATACCCTACATTACTCATCTCATATGTATATACTGTACTCTATAGTAGAACTTACTGTAAGGTGCCTGTGTCTTACTCTTCGCTGATCCTTTCTTTTTCTTGGTGGGTTGACCCTTGACCTTCTGCTTGGCTGAGGGCATGTCCTCATAGGCATTGCCACAGCTTCCATAGGTGCTGTCTTCTGCCTGGGCTCTGGAGAGTTGGGGGTGGGAGAACGGTCAGTCAGTGACAACAACAACATGACATAGAGCACTATTCTAGTGGAGAACAAGAGCTGGATATGTTCTTGAGAAGTAGGTACGTTTGAGAGAGAGTAAGAGATAGCTGGTTGTGTTACCCTGCAGCTGGCTGGGGGTTTTGGCTGAAAGGGGAGGCATGGACAGTTTCCTGAAGAACCTCCACCCCCGGTTCTGATTCTGGAATCTCTCTGAATTCAACTCCAAACTCTGGAACTCCCTGGTCCTCAACTTCCGGAAGCTCCTCACCCTCTTCCAGAATCTCCTGTTCTAGAGGCATTGTCTCTGGAATGTTGTCTGCGTTTAGTGGGGCAAACTCAGGGTCACCATATTCTCCGTACCCCCACTTAGACACCTCTAAGTCCACTAAGTCTGCAGGCTGGAACTCCAGGGCTTCCAAGTCCAGAACATCCGATCCTACATCCTCAAACTCAGGAACGTTGAGAGCAGAATCAGCTGAAGGAACAGGAATCTCCACAGCTGTGAAGAGAGACAGATAGTTACTCAACAAGAACAACCACACACTGATAACAATACACTATCCTTTCCATTTTAGCGTGTGTGTCTGGGAATGTGAGATATGTTTGTTTATGTGTAATGTGGTTTGTTTCTGTGGTTTGTGAACACAATGCTGTGGAGCTCTTTAGAAACAGAACATGTCCAGTGTGAGGAGAAGTTGGTAGGATGTACCATAAGCAGTCAGGTCCACGGAGGGGAGTTGGGGGGGTTTCTCTGGTGGGGATCCTCGGGTGGAGGCCTCTGGGAGGCGCTTTCTCGGGGGAGGAGGGGGCACCACAAACAGGTCTGGTAGGACGTCCCTTGCCCCCTTCTCTGCTATCCCCTCCAACATAGGAGACGCCTGCCCTAAAGAGAGGGAGGCAGGGAGGTTCGATACTAAGAAAGCTAAAGCAGTGAAACCTACAGTGTTGGTTATAGTGTTGTTGTAGTGTAACGCTGTGAAGCGAAAAGACTTCAGTCAACACCTATGGCCTCTCTAAAAGGCTTTGTTAAAGTTGAAGACAATGACAGCAGCACCCAATCATGGCAGACACACTGTTCCTCTACACCACAGTGACAATGATAGTTTAAATACCTTCTCTACTCCTCCCTACTCTTCTCCCCCCTTCCTCCTCTACTCCGCCCTACATTCCCCCACTCCTGTTCTCCTCCTCTACTCCGCCCTACATTCCCCCTCTCCCGTTCTCCTCTACTCCGCCATACTCTCCCCCTCTTTTCCTCCCCCTTTCCTCCTCTACTCCACCCTACTCTCCTCCTCTCTTCCTCCCCTTTTCCTGCTCTACTCCACCCTACATTACCCCACTCCCGTTCTCCTCCTCTACTCCACCCTACTCTCCTCCTCTCTTCCTCCCCCTTTCCTCCTCATCCACCCTACTCTCCCCCTCTCCTCTCTCTCCCCCTCTGCCCTCCTCAGGACAGAGTTGTTTCTGGCTCTGAGAGGTAGAGAGGTATTTTACCTGCTCTGCTTTTTAGTGTCTGCAGCTTTGCAACAACACCCATTGTCTTACCTGGGGTGTAAGGGATGAGCTGCACTCCTGTGTACTTCATGTTCAGAGTACAAAAGCAGGGTGAACAGAAGATGGAAAGAGAGAGGGAGGAAGAGAGAGAACAGGGGTCTCAGGGTGAGAGGTACAGAGAAAGAGAGGGAGAGACACTTACTAATGTCAATACCGTTGACTAGGGCCGGTATCAGGGGTGTAGGGGCTGCCGCCCCTGCCTGGTCATCGTAGTCGATTGGTGGGAGCTCAGGTAGGGATTTCATCGGGGTGGGGCTAGGGTTGTGGGGGGGTGGGGGTAGGTCCTCTATGGTGGGCGTGACAGGTCTGGAGGGGATGGGGGTCGTAAGAGGGCTGGGGGGGAATGGAGTTAACATTAACATAATAAGAACAATATGGTCATTTATCAGACTCTTTCATCAAAAGCGACTGGGGGATAGTGTTAATGTGTATGTATTGAAGGTATATTGTGTACCTGGCGAGCGTCCTCTTAGCTTTCTCCAGAGCATTGAAGATTATCTCTGAACCTCTTTTTTTGGGGGAACTCATCTCTTCTGCTCGTCCTAGAGCCAACAGGGCCGAGAGTGGCCGTTCCTGGATCCCCACGGGCCTCTCAGGCTGGAGGGACGGGGGTGTGACTGAGGGGTCACCAGCTGGGGGAGGGGGGGTGTGAGAGGGAAATGGAGAGGCAGAGGTCTCGACTATAACAGCAATATCCACTACTACAGACTCAGGTTCAAGTTCAGCAGCTGGAGGTGTAGGGGGAGGAAGAGGAGAGGGGGTAGGGTCAGGGGGTGGGGATGGAGTGGCGATAACAGGTAGAGGTGGGGTGGAGGTAGAGAGTGGAGGTGTGGAGGGGACAGCAGGGAGTATATGGGTTACTGGGGGAGCTGGTATTGGGCTGAATGGGGCCAGAACAGGGGAAGGGGTAGGGCGGACTGATACTGGCAGGGTGGGGGCTGGGATGATTTCAGCTGGGGTTTTAGGACTGAGGGTTTCAGGGATGTGATCAATGATAGCAGAGTCAGGGATCACTGGGATGGGGTTAGGTGGTGTAACGACTGTAATGGCTTCAGCTGCTGATGCAGGTTTCAGTGTGGGGGGTAACAGGGTAAATACTGGGTTATGAGTCAGCTCCATGGGTAAGGGGGAATCTAGTACTGGGGCAGGTATCGAGGCAGGGGGTAAGTGAACAATGTGTACTGCTGGGGAAGGTGGGATAATGACGGTACGCATAGGTATATCACCAGGGGGGGCTGGGGTTCCGAAGGTGGTTAGAGGCATGAGAGGTTCAGGGTCAGTCAGGCCTGGGCTGGCTATGTCCAGTATGGGGAAAGGAAGAAGCTCAACTCTCCCCTCTTTCCCCTTCTTCCCTGTTTTCACTGACTTCCCGATGCCCAGAAAACCCTTCTTCTTTGTTGTGTTTATGGGCGGTGGTGACATGTCTACCAGCTCAACACTAACCCCCTTAGACCCCCCAGGGGACAGCAGGGACACCTTCTTGTTCTTCATGGCCTTCATGACCAGGTCTGCTTCTTTCTTCTGTTTCTGGTCCAGCAGATCCGACCTCACCGCTACTTCTACAATATCTTTCCCTCCATTCATCCTTTCATCCGCCTTCTCTTTATCAGCCTTCGCCTCTGCCTTCTTTTTACCTAGTAATTTCACCTTTCCCTCATCCTTGTCTTTGCCCTTCACCTTCTTCTCCTTCTCCTCCTTGACGATGACTCTGGATGCGATGCCACCCGGCCCCTGGAGGGAGGAGAGGAGGGAAGGTCGAGCACCATGCGGTAGGGAGTGTGAGTTGGAGGGTGTGTGTGATGTGGAGCTGAGGGAAGGAAGGCAGTTTGTAGGGCTGTGAGGAGGAGGCAGGACTTTAGGTTTCTCAGGGAGAGCAGATTTGGTCCCGGGCTGCTTCAGCATCAACACTTCCTCATCCTGGAACTTTGCCCTCAAGGACTTGAAGTCCAGAAAGTCTTCTTCCTATCAGACAGAGAAAGGAGGGGAGGACATTTCAAACTTGTAGTGTATTTGAGGTTTAAAAAGGCTTCTGAAGTTTGAAAATTTCCACTTTTAATTTATTTTGACTTGATTTTGCTGGCTCAAATTAAGATCTTAACTGGCTCAAATTAAGATCTTACATCTGTATCTCTCTCTCTTTTCACAGTCTAATTCAACATGAGATAAAAAAAGACTAGGTGACCTCATCATTATTTTCATGGTGGGGTGCACAACCCCCAAAAGCATCTTCCAGACACTCTGGCACCAAAACTGCCAATAGAAACTCATAGCAGCCTAATTCCTTTAGGTGAGAGCCTGGGGGCAATAGAACTATAGGTCAGAGGCCCCGGGCTTTTTTGTGTGTGTGTGTGTGTGTGTGTGTGTGTGTGTGTGTGTGTGTGTGTGTGTGTGTGTGTGTGTGTGTGTGTGTGCGTGCGTGCGTGCGTACGTGACAGACCAGTCACCAGTTGGGCTGCTATACCACATGATGACTCTTCCATCTATCCATCCATATGCATGCACACACACACACAGAGATAAAGACAGATATTTTAAATCAAATCTGAAGTTATTACAAAAAGTGTTGCCCTTACCTGCATTAAATAATGTTACATTTAAACAATAAAGCCACACAGCAATAAACGAGAGAGAAGAGCCACCTAATAGATATTGAGGCAAGCAGAAGGGGCATCATGCCAACTCCCCATCGGACTAAAACTGTATTCATGGTAACGACCTTCATTATGGGTGATTGGGGTTGGTTGTCACGCTTTGTACTCGTCTGTATTTCTCATCACCAGCCTATCTTAGAAGACTCTTTTCAATATTAATAGGAAGTCCGAGGTCTTGGGTTAAAATAGGGACCCATTTTATCCTCCTGTCTTATTTCAACATGGAGTTACCATCGAACACACCTTGTCCACTTGTGACAACCAGCCAAATCACGGGTTGGTTGTCACACAGTATGGGGTTGGTTGTCACAATGTTTGCTACTAGTTTATTCCTTTTGTAACAGGAAATTAAGCAATATAGTATAGTTATGCAATAAGGCCCGAGGAGGTTTGGTATATCTCCAATATACCACGGCTTAGGGTTGTTCTTAGGCATGACGCGACATGTTTATAAACTGGTTACCAACATAATTAGAGCAGTAAAAATAAATGTTTTGTCTTACCCATGGTATATGATCTGATATACCATGGCTGTCAGCCAATCAGCATTCAGGGTTCGAACCACCCAGTTTATAAAGAGGCTTAGAATTCGCCTTTCTTTGATGGAACGATATTCCCAACAAAATTCTGCATTTTATGCCTTGAGAACAACATATGACATTTTGAATAAATGTGTGTGTATGCGTGTGTTTGCACACGCAGGGTGCGTGACAGGGTGTGTGACAGAAAATCTATGTTTGTGAGAGAGAGGCAACAAACCCAGATAGCACAGATACCTCGGCCCAACGGATGTATACATGATGCTTCCGGAAGATGCAGTTTAAGACATTGTTTGCCAATTTTCCAGACGTCTCACAGATGTTTGTCGAATAGCTACATTCGAAATGCTACAGATCTACATCGTTTATAGTCGGCAAGGCATCAACATTCTTCCCAATGTCCAATCGCTCTCCACACTACATATACCACCCCACACCATCAATTTTTTTAACACTTTGAAACACAAATGGCCCTCACCTCAATGTTTTGTCATGCTGACATTAATTGTCCAGGTGGATGAGTTCTTTCAAAGAATTCACACATTTGAATTTTACAATTATCACACAGCACCCTGTAGATTGGGAGTAATATGCACTATGACAACCAACCAGGTCTCCTCTATACCGGGACGGCGCTGTGTGCGTGCAAGGGAGAGAGAAAATGAGAAGAGACCAGCACTGAAAGTGTAATAACACCAGATAAAAGTATTACCTGGTCCATCGTGCGTAATTCCACCAGGCAGAGAGACAGCTGTGGGTAGCCTTGTTCCACCTCTCTTGTATTTTTCCAGGTGTCAGCTTCTGCCTCTCATTCTGGCCATTTCATGTAGCGTCATTACACCAAGCAGTTACACAAAACAATCAATGCAATAACTCTGAATAACTTTTTCCAGTGGCAACAGTCCAGGAGGCTACCGGTAATGTTACTGTTGTCATCAACTAATAGAGGATTGGGCTAGTCTACATACCTTTACACTCTCTCAGGATGTCTTCCTTAGCTTCAGGGATGGATGGTTTCGGTCTCGGAAGAGAGTCAGGTGGAATTATCTCTCTCGCTCTCATATAATTATTCACGCTCACATCGCAGAAACGGTCCGTCCAGCTAAACGGGTCAGCCAGCCAGCGGGTATCGTGGTGTCTGTCGAGAGCGCAAGGCATTTCAACGCAACGTGCATGATGAGCTTTCTGACAGCTTTCATCAAACAAGAATGCCGTCTGACAGGTGTGCGAGTGGTGCCATAGAATCGCGATTGTTGACAAACCACAATGAAATGCTCATTAAACTTGTTTCCCCCTCCTTTACCAAGGTAGGCTATACACTTTGCTCATATGACACATGTTGGGCAAACAGGTCAATTACAGATGTGATAGCCTACATCATATTGTGTGTGCCTATTAATATGGCAGTGATACATAATATTTGGTCCTAGAACCATGTTGCCTAAAGCTATATTAAATATTCTAGACCAGTGGTTCCCAAACTTTTTATAGTCCCGTACCCCTTCAAACATGCAACCTCCAGCTAGCACCAGGGTCAGCGCACTCTCAAATGTTAGTTTCTTTTGCCATCAGTGTAAGCCTGCCACACACGCACTATATGATACACGTATTAAAACTTCTACAGGATCAGTGGGTCCCCCACTGGACGGTTGAGCTAACGTAGGCTAATGCGATTAGCATGAGGTTGTAAGTAACAATAACATTTCACAGGACATAGACATATCTGATATAGGCAGAACGCTTACATTTTAGTTAGCTAATGTAAATTGGACAGTGCAGTTATTACAGGTAAAGAATACCATGCTATTGTTTGAGGAGAGTGCACAGTTATGAACTTTAAAAGTTATTAATAATAAACCAATTAGGCACAATTGGGCAGTCTTGATACAACATTTTGAACAGAAATATAATGGTTCATTGGATCAGTCTTAAACTTTGCAGATGCACTGCTGCCATCTAGTGGCCAAAATCTAAATCGCTCCTGGGCTGGAAAAACTGCATTTCAAAGATGTTGCATTTCAAAGATGATGGTACAAAAAAATATTGAATTATCTTTTACCAGATCTAATGTGTTATATTCTCTTACATTCATTTCACATTTCCACAAACTTCAATGTTTTTCCTTTCAAATGGTATCAAGAATATGCATATCCTTGCTTCAGGTCCTGAGCTACAGGCAGTTAGATTTGAGTATGGAAATGTGAAAGGAATGTAGGAAAATATAACACAATAGATCTGGTAAAAGATAATACAAAGAAAAAAACAACTGTTTTTTTTTGTACTATCATATTTGAAATGCAAGAGAATGGCCATAATGAATTATTCTAGCCCAGGTGCAATTTAGACTTTCGCCGCTAGATGGCAACACTTTATGTGCAACGTTTTAGAGTGATATATTGAACTTGCATATCTATTCAAAATGTTGTATCAAGACTGCCCAAATGTGACTAATTGGTTTATTCATATATTTTCAAGTTCATAATTGTGCACTCTCCTCAAACAATAGCATGGTTTTCTTTCACTCTAATAGCTACTGTAAATTGGACAGTGCAGTTAGATTAACAAGAATTTAAGCTTTCTGCCCGAATCAGATATGTCTATGTCCTGGGATTTTTTGTTTGTTTCTTACAACCTCATGCTAATCACATTAGCCCACGTTAGCTCAATGGTCCTGCAGACGGAACACCGATCTTGAAAGGGTTTTATATGATTTTCCACACACAGTCTGTGCCTGTATTTAGTTTTCATGCTAGTGAGGCCAGAGAATCCACTCTACATAGGTACATGGTTGCAAAGGGCATCACTGTCTTAACAGCGCAATTTGCCAAGGGAAAAAACTCTGAGTGCAACACTATCCAGAAATCTGGCAGTGGCTTCTGATTAAATTACATTTTCACAGAACTTTTGACATTGTCCGTAAGCTTGAGTTCATTTGCACACAAAAAATCATGCACTGATGGAAAGACCTGTGTGTTGTCCTTGTTAATGCAGACAGAAAAGAGCTCCAACTTCTTAATCATAGCCTCAGTTTTGTCCCGCACATTGAATATAGTTGCGGAAAGTCCCTGTAATCCTAGATTCAGATCATTCAGGCGAGAAAAAACATCACCCAGATAGGCCAGTCGTGTGAGAAACTCATCATCATGCAAGCGGCCAGACAAGTTAAAATTATGGTCAGTAAAGAAAAGTTAAAGTTCGTCTCTCAATTTAAAAAAACGTGTCAATACTTTGCCCCTTGATAACCAGCGCACTTCTGTATGTTGTAAAAGCATTACATGGTCGCTGCCCATATCATTGCATAATGCAGAAAATACACAAGAGTTCAGGGGCCTTGCTTTAACAAAGTTAACAATTTTCACTGTAGTGTCCAGAACATCTTTCAAGCTGTCAGGCATTCCCTTGGCAGCAAGAGCCTCTCGATGGATGCTGCAGTGTACCCAAGTGGCGTCAGGAGCAACTGCTTGCACGCGCGTTACCACTCCACTATGTCTCCCTGTCATGGCTTTTGCGCCATCAGTACAGATACCGACACATCTTGACCACCAAAGTCCATTTGATGTCACAAAGCTGTCCAGTACTTTAAAAATATCCTCTCCTGTTGTCCTGGTGTCCAGTAGTTTGCAGAAGAGGATGTCTTCCTTAATTGACCCCCCATAAACATAATGAACATATACCAGGAGCTGTGCCAGACCCGCCACATCGGTTGACTCATCCAGCTGTAACGCATAGAATTCCCTGGCTTGTATGCGAAGCAGTAATTGTTTCAAAACATCTCCTGCCATGTCACTAAGTCCTACACAACAGTACGGATGTCACGCCCTGACCGTAGATTGCTTTGTATGTTTCTATTTTTAGTTTGGTCAGGGTGTGATGTGGGTGGGTGGGTATTCTATGTTGTAGGTCTAGGTTTTCTATTTCTATGTGTTTGGCCTGGTATGGTTCCCAATCAGAGGCAGCTGTCTATCGTTGTCTCTGATTGAGAGCCATACTTAGGCAGCCTGTTTTCCCACTTTTGTTTGTGGGTGGTTATTTTCTGGTTAGTGTTTGTTGCACCTGTCAGAACTGTTCGTTGGTGGTTTTGTTGTTTTTGTTCGTGTATTCACCTTGATTAAAAGTTAAGGATACGTACCACGCTGCACTTTGGTCCTCTTCTCCTTCTCCCGACGACTTTCGTTACAACGGGGCTTGCCTGTCCTAGCCACCCGGTAGCTCACCATATAAGACGCTTCTAGCCCCTTCTTATTAATGGTATCTGTTGCTTTTATACATGTCTTACTACTCGAAAATTGTCTTAATTCTCGCTCAAAAAACTCCTGTGGTATATTTTTCTAATTGTCATGTTTCCTTTCAAAATGTCTGCGCAAGAGTGAAGGTTTCCCATGAGAGAGTAATGCTTAATGTGATTGGATGTTAATTATTTGACTTGGCTACCTGTATTTGACATTGTGTTGTTATTTCGCTGAACACTAGATAGTTCAATTTTATTTTTGGCAGTGAAACGAGGCTACTCAGGCGGGAAAAAAACCTCACCCAAATGTATAGCCCCATTGGAAAATATAAATGTACTGTTTGAAAATGTTTAAAAAAAACATGTGAATCACATTTTATTTTGCGTACCCCTGGGTGTACGCCTACCCCAGTTTGGGAATAGCTGTTGTAGACAAACAGAGAAAAGGAACACCACTTGGGGAGTCTGTCAGCATTCCAAAGTAGAGAACAGGGCTATTTCAACTGAATTCTAAAGACACAGCCATATAAGAGACGGAAACAAAGATTTAAATGGACATGTAAAAACTTAATAATACATGTTATGTTTCCATAATGATATGGCTATTTAGAGAAACATATGTATGTCATACATATGTATGTCATACTCATCATTACAGCCATCCTGTCTTGACAGATGTGTTTCAGGCAGGTGAAAGACACACACACACACACACACACACACACACACACACACACACACACACACACACACACACACACACACACACACACACACACACACACACACACACACACACACACACACACACACACACACACACACACACACACTGATCACCCAGACCCAGCTGGCATTGGGATGTGTTTAATAGTAACAGTAATACATGGTGGAGACGTAAATCAACAGAAAATAAATAAGTATTCTAAAAATCCACTGTAGAATGCTATCGTATTCATCAAGATAAAAATAATGTGTCAATTTACATTAAGAAAACGTTATCTGCGGTAAGCATAAAATATGTCTAGAAATATTATGTAATCAAACAGCATGTTTCCCTTTTACTCCACTTCCTAATTTTCTTCTTCTTCGTCTTTTTCTATTGTCCAAACAGTTATTCAAGGTGTCAGTCCAGATGAGTCTAATTACACATAGACTTTTGCCATAAAATAGGGAGTCATTGGCATCAGAGTTGATATAGTACTAGCAGTAGCACAGACAGACAGGTTAGAGGTTGATGACAGCCAGCTGTGAGTGTCTGGTGGGGTTGTGATGATGGGTAAGACTGAGGGATGATATGAAGCATGGAGGTGGTGATAGGATGACTGTAAGAGGTTACAGGGTACATCAGTGGGAACGTGTTATTGGCACATGGATATTGATAAACATGGATGTTGATAAACATGGATGTTGATAAACATGGATGTTGATAAACATGGATTTTGATAAACATATTTTCATAAACATGGATGTTGATAAACATGGATGTTGATAAACATGGATGTTGATAAACATGGATGTTGATAAACATGGATGTTGATAAACATGGATGTTGATAAGCATGGATATTGATAATAAAGGGTTGCAGTATAGACAAGGGCTGTGTTAGGGAAATACACTTATAGGATCATAGACAGAACAACAGAGGTTGAGAGAGCAACAGAAACCTAGACAGACAGACATGTTGGTATTGCTTGATACCTTCTGGTTGCATAACTGAAGCCTGCCTATTTTATGGCACAAAAGTCTGTGGACAGAATGATCAATGTTATTATAATTTACAAAATTAGTTTGGCAAATCGACAATCAGCTCTCTTAAAGCCTCGTGACTGTATAACTCCAGGAGAGCTGACTCCAGCGGCTTGATTGACTTATAAAATAAACATTTCCGTTTGTCTGTTTTAATCCATATTGTATAAAAGCTATTATAGAGAATGAGCAATTCATTCACAGAATCAGTTAGTTTGGCAACATACATCCAAAGTCCGGCACTATCCGATAGTTTGGCAATGTTCGTTCATGCCAGGCGATGCCTGTTAGGTTGGCAACATCCGGGCCTCAGTGTCCATTCACTTTGAAGCCTTCCCATTCCCTCTGAGAAGAGACATTTGGAAAAACACTGTGTGTGTGAGCAGCTCCCAGAGAGTCTGTTTCTGCATAGTGATCCAGCAGACACTCACATAAAGGCGAAACACCCAAACAGTCAATCAGATGTCAAGATCCCAATAAACCGGCCAATCAGAAATAAGGATCTCAGCATACCAGTCCATCCCAGGATCCACTTGCTACAGACACTAATTCTGTCCATGTCTGATACCGATGTGTGTGTGTTGGGAAAGGAGACGACGCTTGGCCCAGTCACCCTTTGGCAGCATAGTATCTAGCAATGTTTGATGGAGAGAAAGAGAGAATGAAAGACGAGTAGAGGGGGTAGACGGAGCGTTCCATCCTTTGTAAGAGGGGATGCCAGGCTGCTGCTTGAGATGAGTAACACACACACACACACACACACACACACACACACACACACACACACACACACACACACACACACACACACACACACACACACACACACACACACACACACACACAGAGCCCAGGGCCCCTGACCTATAGTTCTATTGCCCCCAGGCTCTCACCTAAAGGAATTAGGCTGCTATGAGTTTCTATTGGCAGTTTTGGTGCCAGAGCATCTGGAAGATGCTTTGGGGGTTGTGCACCCCACCTTGAAAATAATGATGAGGTCACTTAGTTTGTTTTATCTCATGTTGAATTAGACTGTGAAAAGAGAGAGAGATACAGATGTAAGATCTTAATTTGAGCCAGTTAGCTACAGTAGGAAAGTAATCCTGCAGCAACAGGGACTGTGAATTATTATGTGGATTATAATTAATGACATTTTTGTAGGGGTTGAAACATTTTACGTGATGAAAAATCAAGTCAAAATTCAAAGTGGAAATCACAAACTTCAGAAGCCTTTTTAAACCTCAAATACACTACAAGTTTAAAATGCCCTGCACTGAAGGAATGTTCTCCTGCAACAGGGTGATCCTACATCTGTAGAGTGGGCTCAATGATAACCTGTGATTTGAAATTCTATTAATATCCTTTAGTCTTTTTCAGGTATGAGGTACCTGTTTCCAACCCATCTCTCCCCCCTCCCCTCCTTTCTCTGTCTGATAGGAAGAAGACTCTCTGGACAAAGTTCCAGGATGAGGATGTTCTGCTGCTGAAGCAGCCCGGGACCAAACCTGCTCTCCCTGAGAAACCTAAAGTCCTGCCTCCTCCTCACAGCCCTACAAACTGCCTTCCTTCCCTCAGCTCCACATCACACACACCCTCCAACTCACACTGGAGGGTGTGTGTAGCTTGAACCTCCCTCCTCTCCTCCCTCCAGGGGCCGGGTGGCATCGCATCCAGAGTCATCGTCAAAAAGGAAAAGGAGAAGAAGGTGAAGGGCAAAGACAAGGATGAGGGGAAGGTGAAATTACTAGGTAAAAAGAAGGCAGGGGCGAAGGCTGATAAAGAGAACGTGCGTGCACACACACATGGGGTTGGTTGGTCAGCGTTGGTAGGTCAGTCCAGTGTTCAGTCTCTTTATTTCCTCCCTTTGTTGATCTGGGCATAGAGAGGATCCTTCCCCTGCAGACAGAGATCCTTCACCTAGGCAGACAGAGAGGAGACACAGTTAGCATGTTCGTATTTGCATGACCCACTGGGACTGAACACAGGTCAGCTACTCCCTAGCTTTACAGACCCTTTCTCCAGCTGCAACACATGCAGTTCCTGTTGTCAACACCAGATGGCAGTAGCACCCTGCTGCAGACAGAGATATCAGCCATAGTGCAGAGGCTGAGGGTATTGTTGCATAGAGAGTGTGTAGCCCAATCCCAAATGGACCCCTAAACCCTACACCCTATGCACTTGTGAAGATCTGAGAGGATTTTATTGGTCTAAGCAATATGGTGAAACTTCCACCTAGCTTATTAGAGGGCAAGTTGAAGCTACTACACCTGTCAAATCCTCTCCACAAGTACGTAGGGCGTAGGGTTTAGGGGTCCATTTGGGATTGGGCCCTCATTTGTGTGTGTTCTCTCTCTCCCACCCACCTCAGCCTTTCAGATCCTAACTTTGAACAATGGATCTATCACTGTCGGAGTGTGTGTGTGCACGTGCATGTGTGTGTCTGACACACTGCTGTCTGCCTTCCTCCTACAGCAGTGTGTGAGTATCTGTGGAAACATATCACAGCAGGTTTGATGGAGATGTCCACAGACTACAACAGTCAGAACAGGCCTGTGTTATTATCATACACATTATTACACTGCAGTCAGCCTGTCAGCAGGGAGATACATAGGTTCACTCTGACACGTGATTGGCTGACTGCTCCAGCACTTCCATATCTGACTCCTAAGTGGAATGACCATATTTGAGAATTCTATTGTATGCAGATGGAACCTTTGAGTGTGTGAGTAAAATACATGTACATTTGCGTGTATGTCAGTATGTGGCCGAGTGATTAGACCACAAACATACCTCTGGCCTCTCTCCTTCTATTCCCCCCCTCTGGCTCCTCAGTGATTGGGTTTAGGGTTCTTCCTAAATATAAACTAATGCTAATTCATATCACCCAGTTATTAGTGGTGGCAGCCCAGTATTACTGATAAAACCACTGACATGACATATTTCCCTGTGTGTGGGCCTGACTGACACCACCTATCATTACACCCACACTATAAGAAGTGTGTCAGCTTTTAATCTACTGACTACAATATGGACTACTGCCAACCACAAGTCTCTGTGTGTGTGTGTGTGTGTGTGTGTGTGTGTGTGTGTGTGTGTGTGTGTGTGTGTGTGTGTGTGTGTGTGTGTGTGTGTGTGTGTGTGTGTGTGTGTGTGTGTGTGTGTGTGTGTGTGTTTGTGTGTTTGATAAAGGGAAGCCACTGCCATAGGAGAAAAGTCTCTACAATACAACACTGACTATCTCCAACCCTGAACTGCAGTCCAGAACATATACATTTGACATCATATTACATTTGACATCACATAACATCATGTACAGTACAGTATATACACTGAGTGTACAAAACATTAAGGACACCTTCCTAATATTGAGTTCCACCCCCGCTTTGTGCTCATAACAGCCTCAATTTGTTGGTGCATGGACTCCACAAGGTGTCGAAAGAGTTCCACAGGGATGCTGGGTGGTGGACCATTCTTGATACACGCAAGAAACCTTTGAGTGTGAAAAACCCAGCAGCATTGCAGTTCTTGACACAAACCGGTGCGCCTGGCACCTACTACCATACCCCGTTCAAAGGCACTTAAAGGCACTTGCCTTCTGAATGGCACACATACACAATCCATGTCTCAATTGTCTCAAGGCTTAAAAATCCTTCTTTAACCCGTCTCCTCCCCTTTCATCTACACTGATTGAAGTGGATTTAACAAGTGACATCAATAAGGGATCATAGCTTTCACCTGGATTCACCTGGTCAGTCTATGTCATGGAAAGAGCAGGTGTCCTTATTGTTTTTTACACTCAGTGTACATTGAACATCAAGATGTAGAAAATGCATCCGAGACAAACAAAATGACATCATGACAGCGTGCCCATGCATGGTGAGTTTTAAACACACACACATCCTTTATTGAGATACTCACACACCTCTGGTGGCTACAGGGAGAGAGAACACAGACACAACAAGACGCAACACACACAACAAGCACACACACAGACGCAGAAGCACACACATGCGCAGTTGGATAATCACACAACCCAACCACAGGCAGTCAGACACACCATGCTATCATCAGAGGATGCAGCAGACAGGATAAGTGAGAGGACAAGAAAAAGGGAAGGCTGGAGAGAAAGAGAGAGACAGAATAGAGAAGGTGAACAGAAGATCAGTAAAGGTACGGTGTGTGTGGAGAAGGCAGGCTTACAGAAAGCAAAGGAAGGAGGGAGGAGAAGGAGGAGAGGAAGGTTGGATAGATACCTACCCAGCACCCAGCCAGCGTCTATCTAGCTGTTGGCAGGTGGACTGATTTGGGCTGGACTAGAAACTGCTGTCTCACTGGGACAAGGAGACCCAGACCCACACGCCTGGAGAGGAGAGGAGAGGAGAAGAGAAGGAAGGAAGGAAGGAGAAGAGAAAGAGAGAGGGAGAAGAGAAGGAAGGAGATGAGAAGGAAGGAGAAGAGAAGAGAAGGAAGGAGAAGAGAAGGAAGGAGAAGAGAAAGAAGGAGAAGAGAAGGAAGGAGAAGAGAAGGAAGAAAGAAGAGCAAGAAAGTAAGGGAATATAGAAAAAGATAAATAGTTGTAGTTGAAAGCAGGATATGAAAAGAGGAGATTATAGGCAGGGACAGAGCAGCAATGTACTAAAGGAGAGAAAGGACACACGCACACACTGAGGACTTATAAAAACTTTTTTAGAGTGCACTCTATTGATCCCTGAAATGCTCTTTACACCTCCCTCACCACAGAGAGAGTGGGAGGATGTTTCTCTCTCTTGCTCTCCTTCTCTCTATACAGGCCTGTTTCATTAGGTTGCATAAAGCGTAATGTTGACTGCTGCTGTCGAGAGCAGTCAACTGACATCTCTAATGCTGAGAATGCCCTACGTTCTCTCTCTCTCTGGCTCTCTCTCTTTTTCTTTCCCTTTCACTAATTCAGGTTTTGTTCCATAACAACAGGAATATGAGCTCCACTGGCTCAGCTGAGTCACACTTCTTTCAGAGAGAGAGAGAGAGGGGTGGGGGGCAGGGGGAGAGAGAAGATAAAGTACTTGGGAATTGACTGACTGGCATACAGAATCAATGGTAGAAAGCATCGTTTCCAATTCCGTTTTTTTTTTACCATTGTCGGGTTTGTGACCCCAGTGCTTTCCCATTCCGCTCTCTCTAGGTATACTCTCTAGTGATACTCACTCACACACACACACACACACACACACACACACACACACACACACACACACACACACACACACACACACACACACACACACACACACACACACACACACACACACACACACACACACACACACACACACACACACACACCAGCCACGAGAGTAGCCAATCACAGAGAGTGATTACCTAGTCCATAGTGCTGATTCACAGCCTATTCATCAACAGATCTCATTTCACACCCACACTCACACACACACACACACAAGTACTCACCGCGTCCTCCTCTCCACTTCGACTGGGGCTACCCTCGACCTCACCGAACGAGTCATCTGTGGAGGGGTCGGTGGCGTCTGTGGGGGGGTCACTGATGTGGTCAATGTGGTCACTAACGTGAGACGCCGCCGATTTAGATGGAGAACTCTGTCTGGGGGCCGGTGTCGGAGCTGGGGGAGGAGAGGGGGGAGGGGAGGAGAGGGGGGAGGGGGGGCGGGGGTGAAGAGAGAGAGATGGAAGTACAGAGATTCAGCATTCTTCTTGAGTTGAAATCAGATAAAATACCTCCCCAGCAACTGTCTCTCTGTAGCTTTATTGATGATGATGACAAATTACAATGAATTAAATGAGATACAGAAAATCAAAAAGACAGGGAGTTGAGGCAAAAATGGAGGTAGAGCGGTATGAGGGGTGAAGGGAGGAGAGAACTTCCAAACAGAGAGTAATTTCACTATTAACACAAATCAAATAGCCATGAGTGTATACATACGTGAGTTAGTGGAGGGAGTGGTGGAGGTGACAGGAGTGAGGTTGAGCTGAGAGATGTCAAAGTCCTCACAGTCGTCTGTATCGGTGGCAGTCCCCGCATGGCTGAAATAGGAGCTGAAGGCCTCCGAGGTCCCAGCTAGACAGGGGTGCTGGTCCCCCATCTTAGCAGGCATGGCAGGGGGCTTCACTAGCTGGAAGTCCTTAAACATCTCCTACAGAGAGAGCAGAAGATGTTAAAGACACACTGTAACATTTTGGCCAATAAAAAGCGACAGTATTGTATAGAGTTTTTGTGTCTTGGCCAGGCCATTACTATCAATGTGGATTGGTTCTCCATTGACTTGCTTGGTAAATAGAATATAGAAATAAAATCAATAGAATACATTCTCCTACCTTGCTCATCTTCTGCCGCTGCCTCTCTGCATGCTGTGGACTTGAGGCTGATGAGGGGGTGGGGTTAGAGGCAGCGCTGGCAGATGATAGGCTATCACAGGGTTGATTGACAGGGAGGAACATGGCAGGCATGGCAGGCAGAGATCCTGGCTGGGCTGGGAGGTAGGCTGTAGCAGGGAACCCTAGATGTAGGACAATACACTTTACTGTGTGTGTGTGTGTGTGTGTGTGTGTGTGTGTGTGTGTGTGTGTGTGTGTGTGTGTGTGTGTGTGTGTGTGTGTGTGTGTGTGTGTGTGTGTGTGTGTGTGTGTGTGTGTGTGTGTGTGTGCGTACGTACGTACGTACGTACATACATACATACATACATACATACATACATACATACATACATACATGTTTGTGTCTGTGTGTATATACCCGCTCCCGTCATGGCGGCCCACTGCTGCTGTGTAGCAGGGAAGAGGTTGGCCTGGCCCCAGATGAGAGGCTGGCCTCCAGGCAGGACCTGGGCTACAGGGAGGGAATGACCCAGGGGGGCCTGGACCCCAAACAGAGGACCTGCCTGGGCAGCAAAAGCCTGCTGCGACCACACCTGACCTGGAGGTACCGCTCCCATCGCCACATAACCTGGACAGAGAGAGGAGACGAGCGAGTTATACACATGCACATACACATACATATAAACACAGAGTACCCCATTTACCACTGCAATACAGTGACCTACTTTAGCCTGTAGTTAATATTGTGTCTTAATGGTTCTACTGAACTATGGTCATTATGTCCACAATGAGCCTCAGTCAGTATCATGCATAGATTTATTCAGACAGTCCCAGACTCATAGAACTACACAGACTCATTATAACTCTGACTCATCTCTTCTCAGAGCTGCTTGTTCCAACTCTGCTGAAAAAAGGAAAGGAGAGATGAGTTCCTACCTGAGGGTACAGAGGCGGGGTTGAAGGGGTTGAAGAGTTCTGTGAGGGGCTGCAGGCCCAGAGACGGGTCCAGGGTGTTGGCTGGAGAGGCAGGGGTCTAGGGGAGGAGATGGGAGGGAAAGAAAGAGGAACAGGTTAAAACCACTTTACCCCCACAGGTGAGCCAAACAGACACACACACACAACACACACACACACACACACACACACACACACACACACACACACACACACACACACACACACACACACACACACACACACACACACACACACACACACACAAGGCACTACAGTACACTGTATGCTTGATTCTACCAGCCAATACAAACAATAACATGATTCCTCCGTCAGCTAAACTAGGTCAAAGGTCATGAGAGAGAGGGGAGGAGGAGGGGGGGGGGTGTACTCACCGAGGGGGAGTAGATGTCCGGGAGTGTGGAGATGTCTCCGAAAAGCTCTAATTGGTTGATATTCTGCCAATCAGAAAGAGAGTTCACAGCCGTCAGCTGTCATGGCTACAATAACAACGTACAGCATTTCATGTCCCAACACACATGCAACACCTTTCACGAAAAGACAGCACACGCAACATGCCTCACACAACCTGGTACCTATCTCTGTTTGGCACAGTGACACCATCAAACAGCGCCACAGGGAGACGGACGGGGACGCGTTAGATGATGATGTCATGGAGTAATATGATTGGTGGAGGTGACATACCAACCCGATTCAAGTTACTCTGAACTCTCAATATGCTCTCATATCTCTCCATATGTACATCTCTCTTTCTTCAAAATCCCTCTGTTTCATATCTCTTTTAAAAATGTCTCATTCTTTGACATCAGTCTATTTCTAACATTAAGGTCTTTATCCCTGTGGTGACTGGAGAAAAAAGGAGTCTATTTTTAGTTAAAGATGTGAGGCTTTACATGGTCAGAGATTAGCATAAATCAAAGATAGGGCTAATCAGAGCCCTCTATAGAGATACATATAGCTTCAGAATATTGCTGTATAGGGCGCTGGGGATAATGTCTGCACAGATAACAACGCTTCTTAGAATATCTGCCTTCTGGCTCCTCTAGTTAAACTGATAGGTCACACATAGACCATGACGCTCTTATTATATTCTAAAGCTTAAAGTGTGTGTGTGTGTGTGTGTGTGTGTGTGTGTGTGTGTGTGTGTGTGTGTGTGTGTGTGTGTGTGTGTGTGTGTGTGTGTGTGTGTGTGTGTGTGTGTGTGTGTGTGTGTGTGTGTGTGTGTGCATGCATGTGTGTTCTACTTCTATCTATCAGATAATGGATCAGAGAGCGTGTCGTTTCTAGCCATACAGATGAGTGGAGTATCTGTGCTGTTAGTGAGAGAGGAGGAGAGAGGAGGAGTTAAGTACACTACTATTACTGACTGAGGGAGATCCTATATATACTGTACACTGATGCTATTCTGTCTTTCTTTTAACTCTGAACCTACTGACACCTATGATATTGTTAGTCTGAATCTCCCAGAGCTGAGGAAGGGTCACTGGCCTCTGTGGTCAGTGTGGTCACTGTAGTGTGTTACTAATGTGACTGTGTGATCACTTTGTGGGAGTGGGTCTGCATCCAAAATTGCACCCTATTCCCAATATAGTGCACTACTTTTGTCCAGAGCCCTATAGCACCTGGTCAACAGTAGTGCACTAAATAGAAAATAGGGTGCCATTTGTGACGTAGTTGGGTCATTACTGAGCTGAGTATATCCTCTGTGTTATTAATGAGCTTTGAGAGGAGTGAGTCAGATCCTCTCTGTTGGACATGACCAAAGCTTGACCCATCACCTCCTACCATCCCTCTCACCTCCTCCCATCTCTCCATCCCATTCTCTGACCTGACCACCTCCCTCTCTCCCCATCTTCTCTGTCTCTCTGATGTCTATTTGACATTCATTGCAGCTCTAAAGACCCTCCTCTCTCCCTGCCTCTCTCCCCCTCTCTTCCTCTCTCTCTTTCCATGTCTCTCTACCCCCCCCCCCCCCCCCCCCCACTTTATCTTAAATAAAGAAAACTTTCAGTGAGTGTGGCCTTTTCTCATCTATCATTTGTATTGCCCTTATAACCCTGTCAGGCTGCACCAAGAGGTTTATGAAGACTAGAGTTGAGCAGGTCAGTACTACACAGTGCACCTTACCTGTGGTAATGCAGGTAATACACTGATACACTGTCCATATCCATGGGATATATCAGTGAGTGGCTCTCCACTGGCTGCTGCTGCTGCTTCTCATGATGATGTTGTTGGTGATGATGTTGCTGGTGATGATGATGTTGGTGATGATGTTGTTGGTGATGATGTTGTTGGTGATGATGTTGTTGGTGATGATGATTGTGTTGATGATGATGGATGATGATGTTGGTGAGGATGTTGTAGGTGGTGATGTTGTTGTTGATGATGATGATGGATGATTATGACGTTGTCGATGATGATGTTGTTGTTGGTGATGTTTTGTTGTTGGTGGTGATGATGATGATGATGATGATGATGATGTTGGTGATGATGATGAAGTTGGTGATGATGATGGTGGTGATGATGGTGATGGTGGTGGTGATCATGGATGATGATGATGATGTTGTTTTTTGATGATGATGTTGTTGGTGATGATGATGTTGTTGGTGTTGATGATGTTGATGATGATGTTGTTGTTGATGATGATGTTGTTGTTGGTGATGATGGTGTTGGGGATGTTGGTGATGTTGTTGGTAACAATGTTGTTGGTGATGGTCAATATAATAGCGTTGTTGTTGGTGATGATGTTGCTGTTGGTGATGATGATGTTGGGGATGTTGTTGGTGAAATTGTTGTTGCTGATGTTGTTGTTGTTGCTGATGATGATGTTGTTGTTGTTGCAGATGATGTTGGTGGCGATAATGTTGGTGGTGATGATTTTGTTGTTGATTATGTTGTTGTTGGTGATGATGATGTTGTTGGTGATGATGATGTTGGTGATGATGTTGTTGGTGATGATGTTGTTGGTGATGATGTTGTTGGTGATGATGTTGTTTGCGATGATGATGCTGTTGGTGATGATGATGTTGTTGGTGATGATGTTGTTGTTGTTGGTGATGTTGTTGGTAATGGTGATGATTTTGTTGATGATGTTGTTGTTGTTGATGATTATGTTATTGGTGAGCATGAGGTTGTTGGTGAGGATGATGTTGGTGGCGATGATGTTGGTGGCAATGATGTTGTTGATTATGTTCTTGTTGGTGATGATGATGATGTTGTTGGTGATGATGATGTTGTTGGTAATGGTGATGTTGTTTGCGATGATGATGTTGTTGGTGATGATGATGTTGTTGTGGATGATGTTGGTGGCGATGATGTTGGTGGTGATGATTTTGTTGTTGATTATGTTGTTGTTGGTGATGATGATGTTGTTGTCGGTGATGTTGTTGTTGGTGATGTTGTCTGTGGTGATGATCTTGTTGTTGAAGATGTTGTTGTTGTTGATGATGTTGTTGGTAATGGTGATGATTTTGTTGATGATTATGTTGTTGGTGAGCATGAGGTTGTTGGTGAAGATGATGTTGGTGGTGATGATGTTGGTGGCAATGATGTTGTTGATTATGTTGTTGTTGGTGATGATGATGATGTTGTTGTTGGTGATGTTGTTGTTGGTGATGATGTTTGTCTGTGGTGATGATCTTATTGTTGATGATGTTGTTGTTGTTGATGATGTTGTTGGTAATGGTGTTGATTTTGTTGATGTTGTTGTTGTTGTTGATGATTATGTTGTTGGTGAGTATGATGTTGTTGTTGGAGAGGATGATGTTGTGGATGTTGATGTTGGTGAGGATGTTGTAGGTGGTGGTGATGTTGTTGGTGATGATGTTATTGGTGATGATGATGTTGTTTGCGATGATGATGTTGTTGGTGATGATGTTGTTGGTGAAGATGTTGTCTGTGGTGATGATCTTGTTGTTGATGATGTTGTTGTTGTTGTTGATGATGTTGTTGGTAATGGTGATGATTTTGTTGATGATTATGTTGTTGGTGAGCATGAGGTTGTTGGTGAAGATGATGTTGGTGGCGATAATGTTGGTGGCAATGATGTTGTTGATTATGTTGTTGTTGTTGGTGATGATGATGTTGTTTGTGATGATGTTGTTTGTGATGATGTTGTTGGTGATGATGTTGTGGTCGGTGATGTTGTTGTTGGTGATGATGTTTGTCTGTGGTGATGATCTTGTTGTTGTTGTTGATGATGTTGTTGGTAATGGTGTTGATTTTGTTGATGATGTTGTTGTTGTTGTTGATGATTATGTTGTTGGTGAGTATGATGTTGTTGTTGGAGAGGATGTTGGTGAGGATGTTGTAGGTGGTGATGTTGTTGGTGATGATGATGATTGTGTTGATGATGATGGATGATGTCGATGATTGTGTTGATGATGATGGATGATTGTGTTGATGATGATGGAGATTGTATTGATAATGATGGATGATGATGGTGGATGATGATGATTGTGTTGATGATGATGATGATGATTGCGTTGATGATGATGTTGTTGTTGGTGATGATGGTGGTGAAGATTGATGATGATGATGTTGGTGGTGGTGATCATGGATGATGATGATGTTGTTTGGAATGATGATGTTGTTGGTGATGATGATGTTGTTGGTGTTGATGATGATTATGAAGTTGTTGGTGATGTCGTTGGTGACAATGTTGATGGTGATGGTCAATATAATAGCGTTGTTGGTGGTGATGTTGTTGTTGGTGATGAAGATGTTGATGTTGTTGGTGTTGATGCTGTTGGTGATGTTGTTGTTGGTGATGATGATGTTGGTGGCGATGATGTTGTAGGTGGTGAAGTTGTTGGTGATGATGTTGTTGGTGATGATGATGATGATGATGTTATTTGTGATGATGATGTTGGTGATGATGATGATGTTGTTGTTGATGATGATGATGTTGGTGAGGATGTTGTAGGTGGTGATGTTGTTGTTGATGATGATGATGGATGATTATGACGTTGTCGATGATGATGTTGTTGTTGGTGATGTTGTTGATGATTACGATGATGATGTTGTTGGTGATGTTGTTGATGATTATGATGATGTTGTTGTTGGTGATGTTGTTGTTGATGATTATGATGTTGTTGTTGTTGGTGATGATGATGTTGCGGATGATGATGTTGTTTGTGGTGGTGATGTTGGTGTTTGTGATGATGACGATGTTGTTGGTGATGATGATGCTGTTGTTGGTGATGATGATGTTGGTGGTGGAGATGATGATGTTGGTGGTGGAGATGATGATGTTGTTGGTGGTGATGATGATGATGGTGAGGATGATGATGTTGTTGTTGGTGATGATGATGATGTTGTTTTTGATGATGATGTTGGTGATGATGATGTTGTTGGTGATAATGATGCTGTTGTTGGTGATATTGTTGTTGGTGGTGATGATGATGATGTTGTTGGTGATGATGATGTTGTTGTTGGTGATGATGATGATGATGTTGTTGATAGTGATGATGTTGTGGTTGTTGGTGATGATGTTGGTGGCAATGATGTCGGTGGTGATGATGTTGGTGATGATGAATGAAGGTGATGATGATTTTGTTGGTGATGATGATGATGATGATGATGTTGTTGGTGATGATGATGATCATGATGCTCTTGTTGGTGAAGATGATGTTGTTGGTGATGTTGCTGTTGGTGATGATGCTGTTGTTGGTGATGATGTTGATGATGATGTTGTTGGTGATGATGATGTTGTTGGTGATGTTGATGATGTTGTTTGTGATAATGATGATGTTGGTGATAATGGTGTTGGTGATAATGATGATGATGTTGGTGATGATGTTGTTGTTTGTGTTGATGATGTTGTTGTTCGTGGTGATGATGTTGGTGGTGAAGATGTTGTTGGTGATGGTGATGATGGATGTTGTTGGTGATGTTGTCAGTGATGATAATGTTGGTGGTAATGATGATGTTGTTGTTGGTTATGTTGTTATTGGTGACGATGTTGTTATTGGTGATGATGTTGTTGTTGGTGTTGTTGTTGTTGTTGGTGATGATGATGTTGTTGGTGATGATTATGTTTTGTTGATGATGATGGTGATGAATCGTACTACACCGGCTCCGACGCTCGTCGGATGTGGCAGGGTTTGCAAACTATTACAGACTACAAAGGGAAGCACAGCCACGAGCTTCCCAGTGACACGAACATACCAGACGAGCTAAATTAGTTCTATGCTCGCTTTGGGGCAAGTAACACTGAAACATGCTTGAGAGCACCAGCCGTTCCAGACGACTGTGTGATCACGCTCTCCGTAGCCGATGTGAGTAAGACCTTTAAACAGGTCAACATTCACAAGGCCGCAGGGCCAGACGGATTACCAGGACGTGTATTCCGAGCATGCGCTGACCAACTGGCAAGTGTCTTCGCTGACATTTTCAACCTGTCCCTGACTGAGTCTGTAATACCAACATGTTTCAGGCAGACCACAATAGTCCATCATTATTAAGTTTGCCGATGACACAACAAGGGTGGGCCTGATCACCGACAACGATGAGACAGCATATAGGGAGGCGGTCAGAGACCTGGTCGTGGACAATAACCTCTCCCTCAACGTGATCAAGACTAAGGAGATGATTGTGGACTACAGGAAAAGGAGGACCGAGCACGCCCACATTCTCATCGACAGCTCTGTAGTTGAACAGGTTGAAAACTTCAAGTTCCTTAGTGTCCACATCTAACAAACTATCATGGTCCAAACACACTAAGACAGTCGTGAAGAGGGCACGACAAAGCCTATTGCCCCTCAGGAGACTGAAAAGATTTGGCATGGTTCCTCAGATCCTCAAAAGATTATACAGCTGCACCATCGAGAGAGCATCCTGACTGGTTGCATCACTGCCTGGTATGGCAACTGCTTGGCCTCCGATCACAAGGCACTGCAGAGGGTAGTGCCTACGGCCCAGTACATCACTGGAGCCAAGCTTCCTGCCATCCAGGACCTCTATATCAGGCGATGCCAGAGGAAGGCCCTAACAATTGTCAAAGACTCCAGCCACCCTAGTCATAGACTGTTTTCTCTGCTATCGCATGGCAAGCGGTGCCGGAGCGCCAAGTTGAGGTCCAAAAGGCTTCTTTTAACAGCTTCTACCCCCAAGCCATTAGACTCCTGAACAGCTAATAAAAGGGCTACCCAGACCCCTCTTTTACGCTGCTGCTACTCTCTTTATAATCTATGCATTGTCACTTTAACTCTACCTACATGTACATATTACCTCAATTGCCTCAACTAACCGGTGCCTCCACACATTGACTCTGTACCGGTACCACCTGTATATAGCCTCACTTGTTATTATACTTGTTGGTGATGATGTTTTTGGTGGTGATGATGTTGTTGTTGGTGATGATGATTATGTTGTTGGTGATGATGATTATGTTGTTGGTGATTATGAATATAATGACGTTGTTGGTGATGTTGATGTTGTTGGTGATGATGATGATGATGTTGTTGGTGATGACCAATGTTGTTGTTGGTGAAGATGTTGGTGATGATGATGTGATGTTTATGTTAGTGATGATGATGATGTTGGTGATGATGATGTTGTTGGTGATGATGTTGATGATGTTGGTGATGACGATGATGTTGGGGATGATGATGATGATGTTGTTGGTGATGATGATGGTTGTTGGTGATGTCGATGATGAAGTTGGTGATGATGAAGTTATTGTTGTGATGATGATGTTGGTAATGATGATGTTATTGATGATGATAATGTTGTGTTGGTGATGATGATAGTGTTGGTGATGATGTTGATGATGTTGTTGTTGATGATGTTGTTGGTGACGATGATGATTTTGGCGATGATGATGTTGTTGGTGATGATGATGTTATTGGTGGTGATGATGTTGTTGTTGTTATTGGTGGTGATGATGTTGTTGATGATGATGTCGTTGGTGATGATGCCATTGGTGAAGATGTTGTTGGTGGTGATGATGTTGTTGGCGATTATGTTGTTTGTGATGTTGGTGATGTTGTTGGTGAAACTGTTGTTGGTGGTGATGATGTTGTTGGTGATGAATATAATGATGTTGTTGATGATGTTGTTGGTGATGATGATGTTGTTAATGATGATGATGATGTTGATGATGATGGTGGTGAAGGTGTTGTTGGAGATGTCGATGATGTTGATGATGATGTTGTTGATGATGGATGATGATGATGATGATTTTGATGATGTTGTTGTTGGTGATGATGGATGCTGTTGTTGGTGATGCTGATATTGTTGTTGGTGATGATGATGTTGTTGGTGATGATTATGATGTTTGTGGTGAAAATGATGATGTTGTTGGTGGTGATGATGTTGTTGTTTTTGATGATGATGATGTTGTTGGTGGTGATGATGTTGTTGGTGATGATGTTGATGATGCTGGTGGTGATGATGATGTTGTTGTTGGTGATGATGATGTTGTTGTTGGTGATGATGTTGATGATGTTGTTGGTGATGATGATGGATGTTGGTGGAGATGATGATGCTGGTGGTGATGATGATGTTTATGGATGTTGGTGATGTTGATGATGATGTTGTTGATGATGATGTTGTTGGTGATGATGTTGGTGATGATGACAATGTCGGTGATGATGAAAGTGTTGGTGATGATGTTGGCGATGTTGATTTCGTTGTTGGTGATGATGTTGTTGGTGATGCTGATGTTGTTGGTGATGATGATGTTGGTGGTGATGATGTTGTTGGTGGTGATGATGTTGTTTTTGGTGTTGTTGTTGGTGATATTGTTGTTGTTGGTGATGATCATGATGATGGATGATGTTGTTGGTGATGATGTTGTTGTTGATTATGTGGAAGATTATATTTTGTTGATGATGTTGTTTTTGTTGATGATGTTGTTGTTGATAATGATGTTGTGTTTGTTGATGATGGATGATGTTGGTGATGATGATGATGTTGGTGATGATGATGATGTATTATGTGATGATGATGTTGTTGGTGATGATGATGACCATTCAGCCACATGGACAGAGGATATGATAGAAACAGACATGATGTATCATACACTCAAACAAATACAGACATATGGAGACAGGGTAGTCACTTTACCCCTATCTACATGTACATATTACCTCAACTAACATGTAGCCCCTCAATTGACTCGGTACCCCCTTTATATAGCCACACATGCACGCACACACTCCTCATTACACAGATTCCTGCCCTACTCTTCCATCCATCTCACTCTCTCTCTGCCCATCCCTTTCTCCTCATCACTGCGACAACCACCTTTCAATTATTGGTCTCTGAGGAAACAGTAATTAGCATGCGCATGGTTTTGCATACGATTAATGCAGCCCCCTTAATTAACACCCACCTCCCTGAGCTCCTGTCTCACTGAACACAGACACACACACACACGCACATGCATGCACGCACGCACACGCACACTAGCCTACTTGTCCTTCATTGCCAGATGACAATAGGCTGACCTCTGTTGAATCAACAGACTGTGTAAACTCACACAGGGTCAAGGACTCCGGAGATTGAAGTAGTACTTCTCTGTTTTATGTGTGTGTGTGAGAGAGAGAGTGAGTGTGTGTGTGTGTTATGTGTGTGTGTAGCTGTGTGTTATTGGTTTATTATTGGTTAATAGCATTGAGCGACAGAAGGCGACAGAGTAAATAACTGTGACGCATATGGTTTAGACAGAGGTTTCAGACCCTACTGGCTATAGCATCGTATTATAACACCAGACACACACAGGTATGTATCAAACACAAAGCCAATAGGTGTCAGTGTTGTGGGGTGGTTAAGGAGAGCAGTAGGGCCGTGGGATCTCACTGGTAAATACTATAAGCCTCAAAAGCAACACAAGACAAAACAGACAGCCATAACCCACACCGTCTGATTACGACAATGCACAGTGTGTGTGTGTGTGTGTGTGTGTGTGTGTGTGTGTGTGTGTGTGTGTGTGTGTGTGTGTGTGTGTGTGTGTGTGTGTGTGTGTGTGTGTGTGTGTGTGTGTGTGTGTGTGTGTGTGTGTGTGTGTGTGTGTGTGTGTGCGTGTGTGTGTTCTGCAGTTTGAGCTAGGAGCCAGGGGGAGTATAGGAGGAAGAGGGCAGATTTTGAGACATTTCTACACAGACAGCGAGGCTCACGCCCTAGCGTTAGAATGTTTTTTTTAACAGGGTGTCAGAGATGGAGCAGTTTTAACAGGTGTAGAATAGCTACTATAGTGGTTCTGAGGATGGAGTTATTAGCTAATGAAACAGAGAGATGTTTAACTACCATGTTCAATAAGATCATAAAGGACATGGAGAGTTAAGTTGCATCCTGACCACGATCAAGGTCAACTGGGATGACACACACACACACACACAAAAGGCGTGCACATACACACTCTCTCTTACCAATATCTTTTGTTCTAGTATTGTCAGATCATGTTTGTTCGTTCACCAGCAGACCACAGCCAGCCATGCATAACCACGACACCACACTGCATGCAATGCACACACACACACACACACACACACACACACACACACACACACACACACACACACACACACACACACACACACACACACACACACACACACACACACACACACACACACACACACACACACACACACACACACACCTGCCACTACACTGCATGCAACCAGCACCTAGCACAGAGAAAACCCCACCCAAACCCACTCCTATCCACATACACAGTGACTCCGACCAGCACCACCACAAAGCCATACCACAGAGTATCCACAGGACACACCATAGCACCAAGGGGGACACAAGGGGGGGACAGGCACACACAGCTGGACTCACTGGGTGTCTCTTGGGGACGTCATATACCCCCTCCTTCTGTTGGCTGGTCGGAACCTGGACAACCAACCAATCACCACAAAGCCCACCAACCACACGTTAGCTTTTGTTACCATGACAACCTTCATTTTTAATGTGCCAGAAAGTACCAATTGTAGTAAATACCAAAGCAATACAAGACTGTAAAATAAAGCCGTACAGCCAAATATATAGAGACTAAAGCCTGAACATTATTGTCCCTTATAGCTTGCATCTGAGGGTGTGTGTGCGTGTGTGTGCGCATGTGCGTGCATGCATTCGTGCGAGAGAGAGAATGAGTGATGTAATCTGTATTCAAATCTATGAGTTGAGGCTTCATTTAGAGTATCAGTTTGATGTATGAACAGCTCTCTCTCTCTCCCAGCTAAGTCCCCCTCTTCTCCCTCTCCAATAAAGTGGATCAATGTGGTCTTACCACAGAGAGAGACATGTAATAAACTGGTCTGTCTGTCTGTCTGTCTGTGGCTTTGTCTCAAATGACACCACATTCATCATGTAGTGCACTACTCTTGGCCACTACTCTGTGGACTTTTGAGACAGACAAACATATTGATACAGGACAATGTCTCTATATGTTTTATTTGCGTTTTGTTCTATTGACTGATGATTGATTGCCCCTGAAGTGTAAGACTATCAAACTAATCCACCTGATTGATCTGTTGTGAATGGAAACGTGTCACGCCCTGGCCTTAGTATTAGTTGTTTTCTTTATTATTTTAGTTAGGTCAGGGTGTGACATGGGGAATGTTTATGTTTTGTTGGTGTTGGGTGTTGTTTATGGTAAAGGGGTTGTGTATAGTATATGGGTTTGTGTGGAGTACATGTTTCTAGTGTTGTCTATGTATGTTTAGTTGTCTAGGAGAGTCTATGGTTACCTGAATGAGTTCCCAATTAGAGACAGCTGATTTCGGTTGTCTCTGATTGGGAGCCTTATTTAGGGTAGCCATAGGCTCTCATTGGTTGTGGGTAATTGTCTATGTAAGAACGTTTGTAGCCTGTATGTATGTGCACAACGTTTGTAGCTTCACGGTCGTTTTGTTGTTTTGTTAGTTTGTATAGAGTTTTGTGTCGTGTTCATCTTCGTGGTGTTTAATAAAAGAAGATGGCTTATTTTCCAACTGCTGCATTTTGGTCCGTCAATCCGCCACACGATCGTGACAAAACGTCAATAAAAACCTGATGGGACAAAAACGTCTGTCTGTCATAACAGTCTGACTACCACAGATAACTACCACTGCCTGAGTACTCTCTCCATCTCTCCTCCCTCAATCTCTCCTCCGTCTTTCCTAATCCCTCTCTCTCCTCTTTTCGTTCTCTTGTTTATTTCCCCTCTCATCCTTCTTCATCTCTCCATCTCTCTGGTTGTTTATTTCCAGAGGCAGACATCTTTATTCATCTGTTGGTTCCTCTGTTGCACGATTCTAACACATCTTCTTGCGTGTGTGTGTGTGTGTTTGTGTGCATGTGTGTTAGAGCGTGCTCTATTTTCATTCTATTATTTTTAAAGATCAAACAAGAGCCTGGTGATTAATCTCTCTATCCCACTCCCTCCTTCATCTCCTCAGAAAAAGAGGGAGGAAGGGGAAGGAGGAGGGGTCTGCCTTACTCATGCATGTGTGTTCATTTGTGGTGTGTCTGTCAGTAGTGAAGCTGTAGGTGAGGGGTTGTTCCACCTCAAAAACAAAAAGAGGATTTTGACACCCATCATCTCAGATTGTTCTGAAATGTGTTGTTGTTGTTCAAAACAGATAACATTAGCATTCCTGCAACATTATTTTGTTGAAATATCATTTGATCTCTGAGAAATTAAGGTAATTTGATTGCACCCAAATTGGCCATTTAAATGTATAGAATTAATATAATATTTAATAAATATAGTACCTAACATCCGATTTGGACCAAACTTTTTTCTAACAATGAGTTAAAAAGCCACTCACGGACATCCCACGGCGACTCCACCACAACAACGAGTATACAGTATCAGTTCTCTGTCTGATAAGTAGTATTGAGCTGCTCAATGTTAGACTTTTTTGGGGACCAAATTGGATGATAGGTACTATATTTATTGAATATTATATCAATCCTATAAATTGAAATGGCCAATTTGGATGCAATCAAATTACCTTAATTTTTCAGAGATCTAATTACATTTCAACAAAATAACATTGCAGGAATGCTAATGTTATCTTTTTCTAACTACGGAAACAATTTCCGAATAATCTGAGATGGCTTGTTGAAATGGCTTGTTGAAATGACATGGAATGACCCTGAGGGTATTCTCAAATCATCTCTATCCCATTGGAACCCTGCTCCTATCACTCACACAACTCCACCAATCAGATCCAAGCAGAGAGGAGAGGCTTGTACCTGATAAATGCTCTCTTCTGAATGGTCGCGGATGGGCTCGTGTCCCGCCTCAAACACAATGTACTACAATACAGGCAGCAGGGAGAGGAGAAGAGGAATAAAGAGAAAAATAGGAAATAGGAATAGAAGAAAAAGGACAGGCTGAGAATATGATGCAAAGATGTGATTGGTCAGACAGAATCATCTGTAGGTCCCGCCCGCAAGCAATCCCAGAAAACTTCACACACACCTCCATTCACCTGACAAGAATCCTGGGACTCCCCCACAATTCCCCACAGACGCAGATAAACAGGCAAGGAGATTGAAAGAAGCATTAAATAGAACCATACTGATTGGATAGACAGCATTAGAGAAGCATTCTGATTGGTGTTTAGAAGTTACCTGGTAGACAGGATCCTCCAAATCGTCCTCCAGAATAGTCTGAAGACATAGGGATGGATGGAGAGGGGAGAAAGCAGAGAGGGAAGAAGACCAGTGTAGTTGACAGATAGAGGCAGCAGCACCAACAATAATCAGATAGTAAACATTGTGTGTATTGTGTGTGTGTGTGTGTGTACCTGGTACACAGCCTGTTCACACTGTTTGTCCTTCTGGGCTTTCTTCTCCATCTCCTCTCTCTGTTTGATCTGATAGATGAGCTGGAACAGGTCCCGAAGGTCCAGGATCACTGGCTCTGCCTGAGAAGGGGAGAGGAAGTAAAACACTTATATACAGTTGAAGTCAGAAGTTTACATACACTTAGGTTGGAGTCATTAAAACTCGTTTTTCAACTACTCCACAAATTTCTTGTTAACAAACTAAAGTTTTGGGAAGTCGGTTAGGACATCTACTTTGTGCATGACACAAGTCATTTTTCCAACAATTGTTTACAGACAGATTATTTCACTTCTAATTCACTGTATCACAATTCCAATTTCCACTGCTCCAAAACTGCCATAAAAAAGCCAGACTATGGTTTGCAACTGCACATGGGGACAAAGATCATACTTTTTGGAGAAATGTCCTCTGGTCTGATGAAACAAAAATAGAACTGTTTGGCCATAATGACCATCATTATGTTTGGAGGAAAAAGGGGGAGGCTTGCAAGCCGAAGAACACCATCCCAACCGTGAAGCACGGGGGGGGCAGCATCATGTTGTGGGGGTGCTTTGCTGCAGGAGGGAATGGTGCACTTCACAAAATAGATGGCATCATGAGGATATATTGAAGCAACATCTCAAGACATCAGTTAGGAAGTTAAAGCTTGGTTGCAAATGGGTCTTCCAAATGGACAATGACCCCAAGCATATTTCCAAAGTTGTGGCAAAATGGCTTAAGGACAACAAAATCAAGGTATTGGAGTGGCCATCACAAAGCCCTGACCTCAATCCCATAGAAAATTTGTGGGCAGAACTGAAAAAGCGTGTGCGAGCAAGGAGGCCTACAAACCTGACTCAGTTACACCAGCTCTGTCAGGAGGAATGGGACAAAATTCAGCCAACTTATTGTGGGAAGCTCGTGGAAGGCTACCCAGAACATTTGAATCAAGTTAAAATTTAAAGGCAATGCTATCAAATACTAATTGAATGTATGTTAACTTCTGACCCACTGGGAATGTGATGAAAGAAATAAAAGCTGAAATAAATCATTCTCTCAACTATTATTCTGACATTTCACATTCTTAAGATAAAGTGGTGATCCTAACTGACCTAAAACAGGGAATCTTTACTAGGATTAAATGTCAGGAATTGTGGAAAACTGAGTTTAAATGCATTTGGCTAAGGTGTATGTAAACTGCCGACTTCAACAGTATCTCTGTTGTGTGAGGGTGTCTCTGCCATACATACAGGCAGAGACACCCTCACACACAAATACACAAGCCTATGAGCACACACACGAATGCACAAACACATCAACTCACATCCAGTGTAATACAGCATTTACTGTCGATGTGAGGCTTTAAGGGGTGAGACTGGGGAACAATGAAATATAGAACATATTTAATATTTGATTGAGGCCTAACAGGGAGTTCACAGACAGTGTTTGGAGAACGACATGGACATCCCCAGTATAGTGTTGGGTTCCTACTTCCTACCACGTCTGAACTCTGATCCAGTGTTATTTAAATCATGTAGTGTGTCTGACCTCTCCCTCTTCTCATTCAGACCAACTCTCATCCCTTTCTCTTCTCGGTCTTTCATCATTTCTTTCTTTCCTCTCTCTGTCAGTTTCACTGCTCCCTCTCTTGTTTAGCTCTCGTCTCTCTCTTGTCTCTCTCTCTCTCTCTCTCTCTCTCGTCTCTGTATAATGAGGAATGAACAGAGACAGATCTGTCTTGTCATCTCTGTATTTTCAGAAAACACTGCAGGTACTGAACTCTTGGCAACCTCAGAGGAATACATGGCAGCTTGCTGGGTTGTGTGTGTCAAAGGACTCCAGGTCAGTTCCTGGGTGGATGGACGGGTTGATAGAGACAGTGACACACACTCACACTCATCAATATGGCATCAGAGAGCAGAGAGACGGCCTCAGATGAAACACAGACAAAACACAAGACACACAGACACAAATAATGTCAGTTAAACCAGAAGTAAAATCCAGAGTAATTTGGTCAGCTGCGTGACTTCTGGGCCTATACGTGTCTGAAAATTGAAAGCTCCGGCGGATTACGAAGTCTAAACCCTTGCAAAAGTAAACTCTCAGCCAAAGCTGCCCCCGCCCCCCCCCTTCCGATCCGTGTGGACACATGCCCAAAGTACTCGAAGTGAAGCAGTTTAAGCACCGCCTTCCCCGGAACCTGTTATGTCCATATTAGGGATGTGACAAATGGAAAAAAGGTATGTTAAAAAGATAAGGAAAATTCATAGAATTCCACATGAATTCACAATGCAGATGGTCTATATCGTCCCTCCCATGGAGAGAGAGAGATAAGATGATCAATTATGCTGCTGCTGCTTTTGCTTTTCCCGACAGTGGTCATAGAGCTCGAGGCTTCGTGTGGGAAGTTATTAGGACATTTCTAGACTAATCAATTGAAGATGGAATTAAAATGACAGAACTAAAAGTTAAATAAGAAGGACAGGCTACAACACTAAGAGCCCACAGGTAGGCTGCTACAGTACATAATCATCTGAATGTAGTTGTTATTATTTACTGTAAGGGAAGAAAGCGCACAGTTAAAGTTATGTAGTCTCAATTAGCTTAGCTAATGTTAGCTCGCTAGTGCATCAGATGAGAAACTGAAAACCACGTACCACCGCAAAACTGAAAGCACGTACCACCGCATTTAATTTAATTTAATTGGTGACTGGAAACATGGCCGAATACAAACAGTGTCCTTATTCCCTCCGTAAGGCAATCAAACAAGCAAAGCGTCAGTATAGAGACAAAGTGGAGTTGCAATTCAACGGCTCAAACACAAGACGTATGTGGCAGGGTCTACAGACAATCACCGATTACAAAAAGAAAACAAGTCCCTTGGCGGACATTGACGTCTTACTTCCAGACAAAAAACAACTTCTATGCGCACTTTGAGGACAATACAGTGCCAATGCGGCCCGCTATCAAAGACTGTGGGCTCTCCTTCTCCGTGGACATGAGTAAAACATTTAAACGTGCTAACCCTTGCAAGGCTGCCGGCCTAGATGGCATCCTTAGCCAAGACCTCAGAACATGTCCAGACCAGCTGGCTGGTATGTTTACGGACATATTCAATCAATCCCTATCCCAGTCTGCTGTCTCCACATGCTTCAAGATAGCCACCATTGTTCCTGTTCCCAAGAAAGCTAAGGTAACTGAACTAAATGACTATCGCCCCGTAGCACTCAGTTCTGTCATCATGAAGTGCTCTGAAAACTAGTCAAGGATCATATCACCTCCACCCTACCTGTCACCCTAGACCCACTCCTGCCCCAATGGGTCCACAGACGATGCTATCGCCATCACACTGCACACTGCCCTATCCCATCTGGACAAGAGGAATACCTATGTAAGAATGCTGTTCATTGACTATAGCCCAGCATTCAACAGCATAGTACCCTCCAAGCTCACCATTAAGCTCGAGGCCCTGGGTTTGAACCCCGCTCTGTGCAATTGGGTCCTGGTCTTGCTGACAGGCCTCCCCTAAGTGGTGAAGGTAGGAAACAACATCTACACTTCATTGATCCTCAACACGGGGACCCCACATGGGTGTGTGCTCAGCCCCCTCCTGTACCCATGTACCCATGTTAACCCATGACTGTGTGGCCATGCCCGCCTCTAACTCAATCATCAAGTTTGCAGACGACACTACAGCAGAAGGCTTGACTACCAACAACGACGAGACTGCCGACAGGGAAGAGGTGAGGGCCATCGGAGTGTGGTGTCAGGAAAATAACCTCTTACTCAGTGTCAGCAGAACAAAATATATGATCGTGGACTTCAGGAAACAGCAAAGGGAGCACCCCCCTATCCACATCAACGGGACAGCAGTGGAGAAGTTGAAAGCTTTAAGTTCCTCGGCGTACATAACGCCGACAAATTGAAATAGTCCACTCACACAGACAGTGTGGTGAAGAAGGCGCAACAGCGCCTCTTCAACTTTAGGAGGCTGAAAACCTTAACTAACTTTTACAGGTGCACAATTGAGAGCATCCTGTCGGGCTGCACCGCCTGGTATGGCAACTGCTCTCCAGAGGGTGGTGCGGTCTGCACAACGCATCACCAGGGGAAAACTACCTGCCCTCCAGGACACCTACAGCACCTGATGTCACAGGAAGGCAAAAAAGATAATCAAGGACAACAACCACCGAGCCACTGCCTGTTCACCCCGCTTCCATCCAGAAGGCGATGTCAGTACAGGTGCATCAAAGCTGGGACAGAGAGATTGAAAAACAGCTTATATCTCAAGGCTGCCTACCACAGAGAGATGGCTGCCTACCTACAGACTTGATAAATGGAACACTAATAATGCCACTTTAAAGAATGTTTACATATCTCACATTACTCATCTCATATGTATATACTGTATACTGTATCCTTCACTATCTATTGCATCTTAGCCATATATTTTATACTTATATATTCTTATTGCATTCCTTTACTAGATTGTATTAGGTTTATTGTGGAATTGTTAGATATTACCTGTTAGATTTTACTGCACTGTCGGAACTAGAAGCATAAGCACTTCGCTACACTCGCAATAACATCTGCTAACCATGTGTATGTGACCAATAAAATTTGATTTGATTTGAGATGACAAATAACTAGCAATAAGTTAGTCTACCAGTGCGAGTCGACTTGGTTGAGATGTGCAGTTCGTGAACGATTTGTTGTTTTTGAACAACTCTACTGACTCGAGTCATGATTAGTTTTTCCAAGTAACTTGTTCATTTTAGTCGTTAATTTGATCTGCTGGCCGCAATTCATTTTATAGCAGGATTAATACGCGCTCAATAGAGAAGAAGACACTGTATACCTGCTAATAAAGGACTATTAACACGGCCCAGTGCAGTACTTTGTAAGAAAAAAAAAGAAGAAAAAAAACACGAATATATATTTTTAAATTCAGATTTTTCAGGAGGTGCTGCAGCACCCCCTACTTCCCACGGCTATTGCTGCTGCAGTTCGGAAATTATATGTGCTTCTCCCTCGCAGCAGTCGAGTCATTCTGCCAAGAATCGTTCACAAATCTAGTACGGTTGCGGATGCAACTAGACCCCGTTTCAAATGTATCAATAAATAATCTCATTTGTATGGCTAGCAATCACAAATGTATATTGTTTAAAGCACACTTTTATAAGTCTCAGTCACAAACGACTATGGTGAACGAAAATCACGACTCATTCAAGTTTTCAGTTCATCACTCACTGGTAAGGAGTCCTGTGGGCTCTGGGCGCTACTGAATTAAATGAATGAAATGAGTCGAAAGATTAAACATTTTACTGAACGAGTTGAAAAGATCTGAGTCAGTAAAAAGAGCCGAAACTCTCAATACTCTGCTTCCCTGCATCACTCACAGACGCACACCGCACGGCCCTTTCCTGCTCTCCTCATCACTCACAGAAGCACACCGCACGGCCCTTTCCTGCTCTCCTCATCACTCACAGAAGCACACCGCACGGCCCTTTCCTGCTCTCCTCATCACTCACAGAAGCACACCGCACGGCCCTTTCCTGCTCTCCTCATCACTCACAGAAGCACACCGCACGGCCCTTTCCTGCTCTCCTCATCACTCACAGAAGCACACCGCACGGCCCTTTCCTGCTCTCCTCATCACTCACAGAAGCACACCGCACGGCCCTTTCCTGCTCTCCTCATCACTCACAGAAGCACACCGCACGGCCCTTTCCTGCTCTCCTCATCACTCACAGAAGCACACCGCACGGCCCTTTCCTGCTCTCCTCATCACTTACAGAAGCACACCGCACGGCCCTTTCCTGCTCTCCTCATCACTCACAGAAGCACACCGCACGGCCCTTTCCTGCTCTCCTCATCACTCACAGAAGCACACCGCACGGCCCTTTCCTGCTCCCCTCATCACTCACAGATGCACACCCCCTCCCTGCTCCCCTCATCACTCACAAACGCACACCCCCTCCCTTCATCACTCACAAATGCACACCGCATGGCCTCTCCCGGCTCCCATCATCACTCACAGACACACACCCGCTCCCTGCTCCCCTCATCACTCACAAACGCACACCCCCTCCCTTCATCCCTCACAGACGCACACCGCACGGCCCCTCCCTGCTCCCCTCATCACTCACACCGCACCTCCCTGCTCCCCTCATCACTCACACCGCACCGCACGGCACCTCCCTGCTCCCCTCATCACTCACACCGCACCTCCCTGCTCCCCTCATCACTCACACCGCACGGCACCTCCCTGCTCCCCTCATCACTCACACCGCACGGCACCTCCCTGCTCCCCTCATCACTCACACCGCACCTCCCTGCTCCCCTCATCACTCACACCGCACGGCACCTCCCTGCTCCCCTCATCACTCACACCGCACGGCACCTCCCTGCTCCCCTCATCACTCACACCGCACGGCACCTCCCTGCTCCGCTCATCACTCATTCCGCACGGCACCTCCCTGCTCCGCTCATCACTCACAGATGCACGGCATCTCCCTGCTCCCCTCATCACTCACACCGCACCTCCCTGCTCCCCTCATCACTCACACCGCACCTCCCTGCTCCCCTCATCACTCACACCGCACGGCACCTCCCTGCTCCCCTCATCACGGTTTGGAGATGGCATGGCCTAATACAGAAGCATGTCAGTTCTATATATTCCTAAATAAATGATTTCCTCTGTTTGCACTGAACTGACATGCATGATTGTTGTTGATGCTCCGATGTTCAGATGAAGGAAATTAAATAGTCTATAATGCGCACCACGCGGCTCTCAACTTAAACTGCACTGTGTAGTCTACTGTAGCTGCTGGAAATGTAATTCAAAGCCTATACTTTATCACTCAGGACATGATAACTTTCCAGTGTGCTACTATTTTTGCAAATTAATGTTGTTAATAAAACAAAATCAGACAACCCATAGTATAATAGTTTACCTATCTACCTAGTCATTTACATTCAGTGGTGACCCGTCATTCAGGGCAGGTGTGGCAGAGCCCCGCCTGTTTTAAGCCCTACCTGTTAAGCTTAAAAAAATGTTTCTGTGGTGGAGGGGCAGCCAGTAAAAGCAGAGCTTAGGCGTTGGGAATTATCTCTAGTTGCGCCATTATTGGCTCAGTGTTCCGTCACTCATGCGGACACCACGTCACCGAAGAATCTTCAGGGAGAGCTAGGCAGTTCAAGCCCCTTGGGTGCTGCCATAGATTTACATTAGAAGTGCCCATCCAAAAAGGCTCAAGGTCCTTGGCCACAGGTAAAATGACGTCAAATCACGTTATATGTACTGTAGCTTTGATTGGACTGATCATGTCAAAGTCATACTTTCAAAATCTTAGCTACAAATGTACTGTAGACAAGCAGTCATCATCATGAATCATGTTAACAATCTACTGGCAAATCCTTTTCAATTCTTGTCATATGAACAGAAATTTTAGATTGATCACCGAGACGTTCTTTGGCCATTGGACATTACATAAGTCGGGAATCGCAAATTCCACAATGAGGAAGGAATCAATGGCTCAGTGGCTAACTGCGATGCAAAGTAATCACTATTTTGCTTCCCCTGCCTGCTATTCGGTGGAGAGGGTGTGTGGTCCAAGTCTGGGTTTAAGGATTTAAAACATCTGTCTGAAAGGGTCTCTTTTACAAGCATAATAGGATTAACATTCACAATCAACACCATGGGCCAGAAATGGTTGAATCCATTGGCCATGCTATCAATCGAGCATGACTTCTGCCGGGTTCAAAACAACTGGGAACACAGAATGGTGCATTCAAGACAACTGGGAACTGGAGAAAAAAACGAGCTCCAACTGGGAAAATACACTGAACGCTCATCCAACTCGGCATTCCAAGTCGGGAACTCGCTCGGGTCTCTTTCTAGAGCTCCGACTTTCTGACCTGAAGATCACTGACATCATGATTTGACCTGTTTTTTTTCTCCAGAGTTCCCAGTTGTCTTGAAAGCCCCATGAATCCAAACCAAAAATAGGCCTCTATAAATTCTATAAATTATGTAATAAGCCAGCGATATATGTATACTGTAGCTAAGAAAGTAATACTAAGTGTATGTTGTGTAGTAAGCTGCTAGTAGCCTATGCGTCTCACCCTAAGAATTTGGTCCCTCTCCCCCTCAGAACATAGCCTATACTGTTCTGACTTGGTGGTGCACATGTAGCCTATAGCCAGTTTTAGAGAAATGTCATCATCGAATATTGTAAAAGCTTTCATTGTCTGCTTATATGCCCCCGTTACTGATCCTACGTTTATGACTTGGTGTACAGGGAGAATACTGTAAGAACGGCCCATGTTCTGAATTGTGTCACTATTCATTTCAAAAGTGCTGAACAAAAAGGCATATTGTCCATCTGAGTTCACTCATTAATGTCTTAATTACGGCTTAACTCGTATCCACTCATCGTTCCCTTATGCCATAGTTTGTACATCTTAATTGTTATATTGTTTATATAGGTCTCTGTCATTAGTAGGCAATGTTTAGGCAATGTTGGAATGATGCATATCTATGTTTTGCTTACTTTGTGTATTATAATTAGCTCATGTGCTTTTCCTCACGATGAAGGGGTACTATAATGTTGTTATGTCTGTAACCATGTTTGCCAGTGAAAGTAATAGACCCATGTAATTCCAGTTGATATTGCGAGGGTTGTTTTGTTTGCGCAATGCGCTGTCTGTATGTCGTTATAGGCCTATATTCTATAAAAGTGGATCCTCGTGATTGTATTTTCATTCCTTTTAGACCACATAAGCCTAATGAAATACTTCAAATGGTAGGCTAAAGTTAGGGGAGGGGTCTTGGTGAGAACGTGCTGTGGGATAATATAAAATACTCTTTGAAGTGGTAGGGTTCCAGATGTTTTAAGAAGATTGGCAAAGACTCTGCCAGGACAGAGAAGAGCTTGGACTGGGGTGAGCGGGAGCTGCCCTCCTGTAGGGGTGGGAGGGCCAAGAGACCATAGGTGGCCGAACGGAGTGCTCGGGTTGGGGTGTAGGGGTTGAGCATAGCCTGAAGGTAGGGAGGTGCAGTTCCTCTTGCTACTCCGTAGGCAAGTACCATGGTCTTGTAGTGGATGCGAGTGGAATGACATGGGAGAACTTGCGAAGATTGAACACCAGACGGGCAGCAGCGTTCTGGATAAGTTGCAGGGATATGATGGCACAAGCGGGGAGCCCAGCCAACAGCAAGTTGCAGTAGTCCAGGCGGGAGATGACAGGTGCCTGGATTAGGACTTCCAGTGTGGGGTAGGGTCGTACTCTACGGATGTTGTAGAGCATGAACCTGCAGGAGTGAGTCACTGCTTTGATGTTTGCAGAGAATGGCAGGATGTTGTCCAGGGTCACACCAAGGTTCTTTGCACTCTGGGAGGAGGACACCGTGGAGTTGTCAACTGTGATGGAGAGGTCTTTAAGCAGGCAGACCTTCCCCGGGAGGAAGAGCAGATCCGTCTTGTCGAGGTGGAGCTTGAGGTGGTGGGCCAACATCCAAGCTGAGATGTCTGCCAGGCATGCAGAGATGCGTGTCACCACCTGAGTGTCAGGAAGGGGGGAAGGCGTAAAAAGTAGTTGAGTGTCATCTGCATAGCAATGATAGGAGAAACCATGTCATGGAGCCCAGGGACTTGTGTACAGAGAGAAGAGGAGAGGAACTAGAACCGAGCACTGGGGGACACCAGTCGTGAGAGTACATGGCACAGACACAGAGATTTAGGATAGAGATTTAGCTTTGGCAGTGCAGAGAGCCTCCGTCTTGGAGAGCAGTCTTGGTTGAGTGACCCGTCTTGAAGCCTGACTGTTTAGGGTCAAGAAGATCGTTCTGAGAGAGATAGTGAAAGTTGGTCAGAGACAGCACATTCAGGTGTTTTGGTAATAAAAGAAAGACGGGATACCGGTCTGTAGGTTTTGACGACAGTGGAATCGAGTGTTGGCTTCGTGAGGAGGAGAGTGACTCGGGCCATTTTGAAGTGAGAGAGGACGCAGCTAGTGGTCATGGATGAGTTGATGGGGGAAGTGAGGAACGGGAAAACATCTCCAGAGATGGTCTGGAGAAGGGAGGAAGGGATGGGTCAAGAGGGCAGGTTGCAGGGCAGCCGGACCTCACTAGTCACACCATTTCCTCTGCAGAGAGAGGGGAGAAAGTGATCAAGGCGTAGGGTAGTGGGACCAGTGAACTCAATAGGCTGAGTGAATGAGCAGCAAATGTCGTCAACCTTTTCAAAGTGGTTGACAAAGTCATCCTCAGTGAGGGAGGAGGGAGGGGGAAAAGGATTGAGGACAGAGGAGAAGGTGGAAAAGAGTTTCCTAGGGTTAGAGGCAGAAGCTTGAAATGTAGAGTGATCGAAAGTGGCTTTAGCAGCAGATAGAGAGGAAGAGAAGGTAGAGGGGAGGGAGTGGAAGGATGATTTATAAATTTAAAAAATCACCTTTATTTAACCAGGTAGGCCAGTTGAGAACCAGTTCTCATTTACAACTGCAACCTGGCCAAGATAAAGCCAACCAGTGCGACAAAAACAACACAGAGTTACACAATATAAAAATCTATATACAGTGTGTGCAAATGTAGTAAGATTAGAGAGGTAGGGCAATAAATAGGCCTTAGAGGCGAAATAATTACAATTTAGCATTAACACTGGAGTGATAGATTTGCAGATGATGATGTGCAAGTAGAGATACTGGGGTGTAAAAGAGCAAAAATAAATAACAATATGGGGATGAGGTAGTTGGGTGGGCTATTTACAGATGGGCTGTGTACATGTGCAGTTATTGGTAAACTGCTCTGACAGCTGATGCTTAAAGTTAGTGAGGGAGATATAAGTAGGAGAAGGAGTTGGCTTTGGGGATGGCCAGTGAAATATACCTGCTGGAGCACATGCTACGGGTAGGTGTTGCTATGGTGACCAGTGAGCTGAGATAAGGCGGGGATTTACCTAGCAAAGACTTATAGATGACCTGTAGCCAGTGGGTTTGGCAACGAATATGAAGCGAGGGCCAGCAAATGAGAGCATACAGGTTGCAGTGGTGTGTAGTATATGGGGCTTTGGTGACAAAATGGATTGCACTGTGATAGACTACATCCAATGTGCTCTTATTCTCCATCGACTTTACAGTGTCTCAAAACTTTTGGGAATTTGTGCAACAGGATGCAAATTTCTGTTTGAAAAAGCTATCCTTTGCTTTCCTAACTGACTGAGTACATTGGTTCCTAACTTCCCTGGGAAGTTGCATATCTCGGGGGCTATTCGATGCTAATGCAGAATGCCACAGGACGTTTTTGTGCTGGTCAAGGGCAGTCAAGTCTGGAGTGAACCAAGGGCTATATCTGTTCTTAGTTCTACATTTTTTGAATGGGGCATGCTTATTTAAGATGGTGAGGAAAGCACTTTTAAAGAATAACAAGGCATCCTCTACTGATGGGATGAGGACAACGTCCTTCCAAGATGCCCGGGCCAGGTCGATTAGAAAGGCCTGCTCACTGAAGTGTTTTAGGGAGCGTTTGACAGTGATCATCCTTGATGATTTGTGTGAGATTGAGGGCATCTAGCTTAGATTGTAGGATGGCCAGGGTGTTAAAATAACATAAAATTGATCAGAAATACAGTGTAGACATTTGTTAATGTTATAAATGACTATTGTAGCTGGAAACGGCTGATTTTGTTATGGAATATCTACATAGGCGTACAGAGGCCCATTATCAGCAACCATCACCCCTGTGTTCCAATGGCACGTTGTGTTAGTTAATCCAAGTTGATCAAATGCTGATGCTCCAGATACTCAACTAGTCCAAAGAAGGCCAGTTTTATTGTTTCTTTAATCAGGACAACAGTTTTCAACTGTGCTAACATAATTGCAAAAGTGCTTTCTAATGATCAATTAGCCTTTTAAAATTGTAAACTTGGATTAGCTAACACAACGTGCCATTGGATCACAGGAGTGATGGTTGCTGATAATGGGCCTCTGTACGCCTATGTAGATATTCCATAAAAAGTCAGCCATTTCCAGCTACAATAGTCATTTACAACATTAACAATGTCTACACTGTATTTCTGATCAATTTGATGTTATTTTAATGGACAACATGTGCTTTTCTTTCAAAAACAAGGACATTTCTAAGTGACCCCAAACTTTTGAATGGTAGTATACCTTCAGAGGTGAATGTATCAAACCAGTTGCCGTGATAAAAGTTTTTTGTTGTTGTGCACTCTCCTCAAACAATAACATGGTATTTTTTCACTGTAATAGCTACTGTAAATTGGACAGTACAATTAGATTAATAAGAATTTAACCTGTCTGGCTCTGGCAACCCGTTAGCGGAACTCCTCTTACATTCCACTGAAAAGGCAGAGCGCGAAATTCCAAAGATATTTTTTTGAAATATTTAACTTTCACACATTAACAAGTCCAATACAGCAAATGAAAGATACACATCTTGTGAATCCAGTCAACATGTCCAATTTTTAAAATGTTTTACAGCGAAAACACCACATATTTATGTTAGCTCACCACCAAATACAAAAAAGGACAGACATTTTTCACAGCACAGGTAGCATGCACAAAGCCAACCTAACTAACCAAGAACCAACCAAACAAACCAAGAAACAACTTCATCAGATGACAGTCTTATAACATGTTATACAATAAATCTATGTTTTGTTCGAAAAATGTGCATATTTGAGGTATAAATCAGTTTTACATTGCAGCTACAATCACAGCTACCGTCAGAAATAGAACCGAAGCAGCCAGAGTAATTACAGACACCAACGTCAAATAATATAAATACTCATCATAAAACATTTCTGAAAAATCGATGGTGTACAGCAAATTAAAGACAAACATCTTGTGAATCCAGCCAATATTTCCGATTTTTTAAGTGTTTTACAGCGAAAACACAATATAGCATTATATTAGCTTACTACAATAGCCTACCACACTACCGCATTCATTCATCAAGGCACGTTAGGGATAGCAATAGGCACGTTAGCGATAGCGAATAAACCAGCAAGATATATAATTTTTGACTAACCTTGATAAGCTTCATCAGATGACAGTCCTATAACATCAGGTTATACATACACTTATGTTTTGTTCGAAAATGTGCATATTTAGAGCTGAAATCAGTGGTTATACATTGTGCTAACGTAGCATCTTTTTCCCACAACGTCCGGATATTTTTCTGACACTTTTTCTGACACACATATTCTGACCAAATAACTATTCATAAACATAACTAAAAAATACATGTTGTATAGGAAATGATGATACACTAGTTCTTAATGCAATCGCCGTGTTAGAATTCTAAAAATAACTTCATTACGACATCCAGCTTAGGTATAGCGAGAGAGTGCCCAAACTCTGGGCGCAAACGACTAGCACAACATGTTCGACAGATATATGAAATAGCATCATAAAATGAGTCCTACTTTTGATGATCTTTCATCAGAATGTTGTACAAGGGGTCCCTTGTCGGGAACAATCGTTGTTTGGATTTAGAACGGCCTTTTTCCCTCTCGATTTAGCAAACACACTTGCCAAGTGGCGCGAATCTCTCCATCGTCAACAAACTCAGAGAACGGAACACGGCAAAACTCCCGAAAAAATTTCAATAATCTGATTCAACTATATTGAAAAAACATACTTTACGATGATATTGTCACATGTATCAAATAAAATCAAAGCCGGAGATATTAGTCGTCCATAACGACAGCTTATCAGAAGGCAAATCCAGGTCCCTTCTCGCGCACTCCAGAAAACAGGAAACTGGTGACACGTCATGCCGAGAGCTATTATTCGACACCAGATCAAGTTACACACTCCATTTCTTCTCTCACTGCCTGTCGACATCTAGTGGAAGACGTATGAAGTGCATGTAAACTTTTAAATATCAAGGACTTTAATAGGCAGGCCCTAGAACAGTGCATCGATTTCAGATTTTCCACTTCCTGTCAGGAAGATTGCTGCAAAAGGAGTTCTGTTTTACTCACAGATATAATTCAAACGGTTTAAGAAACTAGAGAGTGTTTTCTATCCAATAGTAATAATAATATGCATATTGTACGAGCAAGAATTGAGTACGAGGCCGTTTAATTTGGGCACGATTTTCCCCCAAAGTGAAAACAGCGCCCTCTGTCCTCAACAGGTTAAGCCCATATAAGACATGTCTATGTCCTGGGGAATGTTCTTCTTACTTACAACGTCATTCTCATTAGCTTAACCGTCCCGCGGGGGGACACCGATCCCGTAAAACGTTGTTGACATCTATCATCCACCATGTGTTCTTAGAGAGTTCCTCAATGAGTTTGACACCTTGACAAGCTCATTGCCTGACGATGGCTCACCACTCTTCATACTTGGCGACTTCAACTTCCCTACGTTTCCCTTTATTCACTTCTTTCCAACTGTCTCATTCCCCTCCTTGCCTCTTTTGACCTCACCCTTTCCCAGTCCCCTCCCACTCACAAGGCAGGCAATACACTTGACCTCATCTTTACTAGAGGCTGTTCACCTACTAGTCTCATTGCACCCCCCCCCCCCTCCTCCTGGTCTCTAATCACTGTCACTACTTTGTTTCCTTTTCTGTCTCCCTTTCCTCCAACCCTAGCCACTCGGCACCTACCCAGATGGTCATGTGCCGTCGAAATCTCCATCTCCCACTACTCTTTCCTCTTCTATCATCTCTCCATTCTGCTAAATCCTTCTCCCTCCTGTCTCCTGATTCTGCCTCTTCAACCCTACTCTGCTCCTTTTCTGCATCCTGTGACTCACACTTTCTCTCGGCCGGCCTTTCCCTCCTGCTCCATGGCTGAGATACTCATTGCGAGCTTACAGAACAGGGCAGCGGCCGGCTGAGCAAACATTTTGGAATACTAAACTTCTGGAAGACTTATGACTTCTGTAACCATTAAAGCCTTGGTTTCATGCATGTTAACATTAGAAGCCTCCTCCCTAAGTTTGTTTAATTCACTGCTTTAGCTCACTCTGCCAAGCCAGATGTCCTAGCCGTGTCTGAATCCTGGCTTAGGAAGGCCACCAAAAATTCTGATATTTCCATCCCCAACTTCCAACATTTTCCGCCAAGATAGAACTGCCAAAGGGGGCGGAGTTGCAATCTACTGCAGGCTAGCCTGCAGAGTTCTGTCATGCTATCCAGGTCTGTGCCCAAACAGTTCGAGCTTAAGTGACCCCAAACTTTTGAACGGTAGTGTAAATAATGTACTTACATTCAGTAATCTTGCTCTGATTTGTGCTTCCTGAGGGTCCCAGAGGTAAAATGTAGCATAGTTTTGTTTGATAAAAGATGTGTGAAGGTTAGTGTATTTCCTGTAGGAAGCTAATTATCCATTGCTGGGAGTGTGTAAACAATTTATTACCATATCATTTTTGTATGTTCTCTATACTGTAGTTATGTACTTGAAAACGTATCAATTGACCAATTCGGCACATTTGGGCAGACTTGATAAAACATTTTGAACAGTAATGCAATATATTCTCCCACATTATTTTCGCATTTCCACAAACTTCAAAGTGTTTCCTTTCAAATGGTATCAAGAAAATGCATATCCTTGCTTTAGGTCCTGAGCTACAGGCAGTTAGATTTGAGGTGAAAATTGAAGAAAAAAAACGGTTCATCCTTTAAGCTTGAGTGGACAGGTGACAGTAACAGCATGGGATTCAAATGAGGAGATGGACAGGTGACAGTAACAGCATGGGATTCAAATGAGGAGATGGACAGGTGACAGTAACAGCATGGGATTCAAATGAGGAGATGGACAGGTGACAGTAACAGCATGGGATTCAAATGAGGAGATGGACAAGTGACAGTAACAGCATGGGATTCAAATGAGGAGATGGACAAGTGACAGTAACAGCATGGGATTCAAAAGAGGAGATGGACAGGTGACAGTAACAGCATGGGATTCAAATGAGGAGATGGACAAGTGACAGTAACAGCATGGGATTCAAATGAGGAGATGGACAAGTGACAGTAACAGCATGGGATTCAAATGAGGAGATGGACAAGTGACAGTAACAGCATGGGATTCAAATGAGGAGATGGACAAGTGACAGTAACAGCATGGGATTCAAAAGAGGAGATGGACAGGTGAGCGAGGGATAAAATACACTGTACAAAAATAAACGCAACATGCAACAATTTTCAAAGATTTTACAAATTTACAGTTCATATAAGGAAATCAGTCAATTTAAATGAATTAATTAGGCCCTAATCTATGGATTCCATATGACTGGGAATACAGATATGCATCTGTTGGTCACAGATACCTTAAAAAAAGGTAGATGCGTGGATCCAAAAAACAGTCAGTATCTGGTGTGACCACCATTTACCGCATGCAGCACATCTCCTTCACATAGAGTTGTTCAGGCTGTTGATTGTGGCCTGTGGAATGTTGTCCAACTCCTCTTCAATGGCTGTGCGAAGTTGTGGATATGCAGGCCATGTAAGAGCTGGGACATTTCCCGCGTTTCAGTGTACAGATCCTTGCGACATGGTGCCGTGCATTATAATGCTGAAGCATGAGGTGATGGCGGCGGATGAATGGCACAACAATGGGCCTCAGGATCTCATCACGGTATCTCTGTGCATTCAAATTGCCATCGATAAAATGCAATTGTGTTCGTTGTCTGTAGCTTATTCCTGCCCATACCATAATCCCACCGCCACCATGGGGCACTCTGTTCACAACATTAACACCAGAAAACTGCTCGCCCCCACAACGGCATGTCTGCCATCTGCCAGTACAGTTGAAGCCGAGATTCATCATTGAAGAGCACACTTCTCCAGCGTGCCAGTGGCCATCAAAGGTGAGCATTTGCCCACTGAAGTCGGTTACGACGCCGAACTGCAGTCAGGTCAAGACGACGACCACGCTGATGAGCTTCCTTGAGATGGTTTCTGACTGTTTGTGCAGAAATTCTTTGGTTGTGCAAACCCACAGTTTCATCAGCTATCTGAGGGTGCTGGTCTCAGACGATTGCCAGGTGAAAAAGCCATATGTGGAGGTCCTGGGTCGGCTTGATTACACGTGGTCTGCAGTTGTGAGGCCGGTTGGAAGTACTGACAAATTCTCAAAAACGACATTGGAGGCGGCTTATGGTAGAGAAATTAGCATTTAATTCTCTGGCAACATCTTTGGTGGACATTCCTGCAGTCAACATGCCAATTGCATGCTCCCTTAAAACTTGAGACATCTGTGGCATTGTGTTGTGTGACAAAACGGCCCATTTTAGAGTGGCCTTTTATTGTCCCCAGCACAAGGTGCATCTGTGTAATGATCATGCTGTTTAATCAGCTTATTGATATGCCACACCTGTTCTAAATAGAGTAAAAACTAATGGACAACTAGTCAAAGCTCAAACCCATTTTATTCACCCACTCGGTCAAACAGCTGCAAAGACAAAGACATGTTTCCACCAGCACAAGTATCTATAACCCCCTTTAGACAGAGTATTCTAATTTTCTCTAAACACTTCATCTTTGTTGCTAGGCAGGAAGTTAAGTGATGTGGGTAATAAACTGTTCCTTCTCCCTTCATGTGACCTGATCTCGGCCCCCATCCCTCACTAATCCACAGCTATCCAACCTCATCAGTGACCTCAGCCATGTGATTGCCTTTTCCCTTACTTAGTAACTTTTCAGGTCTCTACTTCTTATCCACCTTCCATTGACTCCACCATATACATTCCTTATACTGTACATGTACCTTTAACTTCTAGTATAGCAAGTATTTCAAATTACAACCACCACTCTCAAGTGAATGGATTATATTGGCAAAGGAGAAATGCTCACTAACAATGATGTAAACAAATTTGTGCCTAAAATTAGAGAGAAGTAAGCTTTTTGTGCATTTGGAACATTTCTGGGATCTTTTATTTCAGCTCATGAAACATGGGCCAACACTTTACATGTGTTTATATACAGTATATATACATATTTTTTTAAATACATTTTTATTCAAGTTTTACAAAATGTACATCAATGTAAGTACAAAGATTTTACTATATCCCAACCACACTCTCTCCCTCCATACAACACATCCACCCAACCCGACTAGTCCCTTCCCTACCTCTCCGCCCTACCTCAGTCCACCCACCTTGATTCCTTGGATAACATTATATTGATGACTGTACCTATTATGTAATGACTACTGGTAATGTCTACTGGGAAACCTGAAAGCATCTCATCAGAGGGGAGCCTCTGCAAGCCATTAAAGTATGATATAAATGGTTGCCATTTTCTAACAAAAGTATAATTGGAACCACTAAGAGAATTTAATATTCTCAAGCTTTAGGAAGAACATTACATTGTTGAGCCATTGAGAAGTAGAGGGGGGCTGAGCAGACTTCCACTAGAGAAGAATTCTATGTCGAGCTAATAAGGATGTACAAGCAACAATATCAGCATGTTTGGTGTCCAAGGGGAACAAGTCTTCTGGAATACCAAAGACAGCTATCAAGGGACAACACTGCAGGTTCATTTCAAGCACCTCAGATACAGTTTTAAAAATAGAATCCACGTTTTTTTTGTAGTTTAGAGCATTGAATAAACATGTGACTAAGGTCACATGGTGAGACATGACCTCTATCACACTCATCATTTACATTTGGAAATACAGTATATGTCAGACAATCTGGATTTGGAAAAATGCACCCTATGTAAAACCTTAAATTGTATGAGACCAAGACGAGCACAAGATGTAGTGGAGCGTACTCCATCATTCGCCTCATCCCACCACTCTTGTGTAAATTCAACGCCTATTTCCCATTCACAAGCAGATTTAATTTTGTTGGTGGAGTGTTTGTCCAATGACAAAATACACAGATAGATCTGAGAAATGACTGCTTTCTGTCGAGGTAATATAGTCAATATGCCATCCCAGGGTTGGCAAGGGTGTGGAGCAGGGAAGCCAGAAAATTGGGAGGATTCACTGTGTCAATGTGCCTCTAGGTGGCACCATGGAATATCTGGAGCATGCAACCAGAACAGCAATTTCTGAAAGTTGGCTGCCCAGAAATAGTATCAAAAGTTGGGTTGTGCCAGCCCTCCTGTCACGGCCGTCGAATGAAGAGGACCAAAGAGCAGCGTGGTGAGCGTACATATTCCTTTAGAAATGACGCAGACAAAAACAATAAACAATACAAACAACCGTGAAGCTTAAGGGCTATGTGCCACAAACAAAGTTAACTTCCCACAAAGAAAGGAGGGAAAAAGGCTACCTAAGTATGGTTCCCAATCAGAGACAACGATTAGACAGCTGTCCCTGATTGAGAACCATACCCGGCCAAAACATACAAATACAAAATCATAGAAAACAAAAACATAGAATGCCCACCCCAAATCACACCCTGACCAAACCAAATAGAGACATAAAAAAGCTCTCTAAGGTCAGGGCGTGACAGTATCCCCCCCCCCCCCCCTCCAAAGGTGCGGACTCCGGCCGCAAAACCTGAACCTATAGGGGAGGGTTTGGGTGGGTATCTATCCACGGTGGTGGCTCAGGTGCGGGACGCAGACTCCGCTCCACCACTGGCTCACCCCACTTTGGTGGCACCTCTGGTGCGGGGACCCTCGTCGCCGACCCCGGACTGGGGACCCTCGTTGTGGGCCCCGGACTGGGTACCCTCGCTGCGGGCCCCGGACTGGGCACCCTCGCTGCGGGCCCCGGACTGGGCACCCTCGTTGCGGGCCCCGGACTGGGAACCCTCGTCGCAGGCCCCGGACTGGAGACCGTCACTGGGGGTGACCTCTGGTGCGAGGACCCTCGTCGCCGACCCCGGACTGGGGACCCTCGTTGCGGGCCCCGGACTGGGCACCCTCGCTGCGGGTCCCGGACTGGGCACCCTCGCTGCGGGCCCCGGACTGGGCACCCTCGCTGCGGGCCCCGGACTGGGCACCCTTGCTGCTGGCCCCGGACTGGGAACCCTCGTCGCGGGCCCCGGACTGGAGACCGTCACTGGAGGCTCCGGACTGGAGGCCGTCGCTGGAGGCGCCGGACTGGAGGCCGTCGCTGGAGGCTCCGGACTGGGGGCCGTCGTTGGAGGCTCCGGACTGGAGGCCGTCGTTAGAGACTCCGGACTGGAGGCCGTCGTTAGAGACTCCGGACTGGAGGCCGTCGCTAGAGACTCCGGACTGGAGACCGTCGCTGAAAACTCCGGACTGGAGAACATCGCTGGAGGCTCCGGACTGGAGAACGTCGCTGGAGGCTCCGTACTTGAGAACGTCGCTGGAGGCTCCGTACTTGAGAACGTCGCTGGAGGCTCCGGACTGGAGAACGTCGCTGGAGGCTCCGGACTGGAGAACGTCGCTGTAAGCTCCGGACTGGGGACCTTCGTTGGAGGCCCTGGACTGGAGAATGTCGTTGGAGGCTCCGGACTGGAGGCTCCGGACTGGAGACCGTCGCAGGAGGCGCCGGACTGGAGGCCGTCGCTGCAGGCTCCGGACTGGAGGCCGTCGCTAGAGACTCCGGACTGGAGGCCGTCGCTGGAGACTCCGGACTGAAGACCGTCGCTGGAGACTCCGGACTGGAGAACGTCGCTGGAGGCTCCGGACTGGAGAACGTCGCTGGAGGCTCCGTACTTGAGAACGTCGCTGGAGGCTCCGGACTGGAGGCTGTCGCTGGAGGCTCTGGACTGGGGACCTTCGCTGGAGGCTCCGGACTGGGGACCTTCGCTGGAGGCTCCGGACTGGGGACCTTCGCTGGAGGCTCCGGACTGGGGACCTTCGCTGGAGGCTCCGGACTGGAGAATGTCGTTGGAGGCTTCGTGCCATGACTCCTCACTGGAGGCTTCGTGCCATGGATCATCACTGGAGGCTTCTTGCCATGGATCATCACTGGAGGCTTCGTGCCATGGATCATCACTGGAGGCTTCGTGCCATGGATCATCACTGCAGGCTTCGTGGCATGGGTCATCACTGGAGTGAGGAGACGTATGGGCAGTCTGGTACGTGGAGCTGCCACAGGGTTCACCAGGCTGGGGAGACATACAGGAGACCTGGTTATGGCAGCAGGCACAGGACTCACCAGGCTGGGGAGACATACAGGAGGCTTAGTTCTGGGCGCAGGCACAGGACTCACCAGGCTGGAGAGACATACAGGAGGCATTGTCCTTGGCAGAGGCACCGGATACACTGGGCCGTGGATGCGCACTGGAGGTCTCGAGCTTAGAGCTGGCACAACCCGTTCTGGCTGGATGCTCACCCTAACTCGGCAGATGCGGGGAGCTGGGATGTAGCGCACCGGGCTTTGAACGTGCACTGGAGACACCGTGTGCTCCACCGCATGACACGGTGCCTGACCAGTACTACGCTCGCCACGGTAAGCACGGGGAGTTGGCTCAGGTCTCCAACCTGACTCAGCCAAACTCCCCGGCTGCCTCTCGGGCTTCCTCGCTAACCATGTACTTCTCGCCGACTCCATTCTCCGGTATCCCTCCTCGCACTGCTCAATTGAGAACCATACCCGGCCAAAACATACAAATACAAAATCATAGAAAACAAAAACATAGAATGCCCACCCCAAATCACACCCTGGCCAAACCAAATAGAGACATAAAAAAGCTCTCTAAGGTCAGGGCGTGACACCTCCACTAAACATGCATCTCTAAAGTAAAGATCTACTGACTCTGGGTACCTTTCCTCCCCAGATAAATGTGGTAACAGCCTGACTCATTGACTTTAAAAAAACACTTTGGTAAAAACAATGGGATAGATTGAAATAGATAAAGGAATTTGGGTAAACTATTCATTTTTACAGCATTAATCCTTCCATTAAGTGATAGTGGTAAGCTACCCCATCTCTGAAAATCAGTTTTCGTTTGCGCAAGGGGAGCAAAGTTTGCAGAAAAAAGAGCATGTAATGAACGAGTTACGTTCACTCTAAGGTATTTGAAACCAGAGCGGCTAAGCTGAAAGGGCAAGTCTGTCTGCTGGAACTGTAGCGCTCAAAAGGGCAAGTCTGCCTTCTGGATTGATTGGGAAGCACTCACTTTTCTGGAGATTCAGCTTGTAACTGGAGAAGGTGCCAAAGTTCTCCAGAATAGAAAGGATAGAGGGTAAACAGGTTACCGGGTTATTTACATAGAGTAACAAATCATCTGCATATAATGATAACCTTTGTTCAACTCCTTTACACCTTGGAAAGAGGAGGATGCCCGTAAAGCTACTGAAAGGGGCTCAATTTGTGACAGCAAATAATAAAGGGGACAGTGGGCAGCCTTGGCGTGTCCCACATTCCAGGACAAAATAATCAGAACGGGTGTCATTGGTACAGCCACTGGCCTGGGGAGATGTATACAAGAGATGGATCCATGAGCTAAATTTGTCCCCAAATCCACATTTTTTAAGAACAGCAAATAGGTTCTCCCACTCAATTCTGTCGAATGCCTTCTTTGCATCTAGGAAGATTACCACCTCAGGGGAGTTGGAGAATTGTTTACAATAAATCATGTTAAACAGCGTCCGAATGTTAAAAAATGAATATATGTCCTTTATAATGCCGGTTTGTTCCTGTGATATGAGTCCTGGTAAGACTACTTCCAGACGCCTCGCTATCACCTTCGCCAGCACCTTTACATCCACATTAAGGAGACTTAGGGGCCTAAATGAAGACCAGGAAGTGGGGTCTTTCCCCTTCTTAAGGAGAAGCGCTATTGAAGCCTGTGTTAGGTATAAAATACACAATATAAAATATAAAAAGAAAACGTTCCTATCCTAACGCGGAGAGGCTCCATAGCCCCAGTAGTGAAATACATTTGAAAAGGCATTCACAAAACGGTAAAGAAGGTCAACAGATAACCAAAACACACACCCCATAACAGTGAAACGGAATTGTTCTGACTCAGGGAGTCTATAATCAGTGCAACACATACAATGTGTCTCAACCTGTTGGGGATGGGGGCGCTGTTTAGACTATTTATGCTAATTTGGCTAATTTTTGAAACGGCTTCCCACAAAATCCTTGATCGTACAATATGCATATTATTATTAGTATTGGATAGAAAACAGTCTATAGTTTCTATAGGAGTTGAAATTTTGTCTCTAAGTGGAACAGAGCCCATTCTACAGCAATTTCCCTGACATGGAGTCAGATTTGAGAAATGTTGGCCACTCTTCTGAAGTCAGTTAAAAGGGCACTGTCGTTGCTATGACTATACGGACACTTCTTACGTCTTCCCCTGGATGCCTTTACGTGATGACGATTCCAATGGGGTCGATTGCGCGTTCACAGGCCCTACAAATGAAAAAACCCTGAAGCTAGTCATTCTTTTGGAGCTGCGTCATGCGCCTAGAGGACATCGGCGCGCACCTGTTCCAAGCGTTAGTTTAGCCTGTTATATTTCTCCGGTCATCTTTTCACTCGTTATAGGAGTTAAAAACATCATAAGGTAGTTAATTTAAAGCGTTTTATAGCAATTTATATCCGTTTAGTGCGATTTTGGGACATTTATTTTTGCAACGATGTGAAAAGTTGGGCATGCTTTTCAGTTCATCCCGAACGCAGTTGACATTTCCACATGGCAAGAGGACAGCTTTCCACCAAAAGACGATTTCTCCCAAGAAAGGATCCTTTGCCCAAGATACTGATGGAAGAACAGCTCAAGGTAGGACATTTTTATTATGATAAATCGTGTTTCTGTCGAAACATTTTAGTGGCTTAGGACGCCATGTTTTTTGACGTAGCTTCGCTTGGCGCAAACTGTATTGAAAAGTAAGGATAAATTAAAAAATGTAATAACGCAATTGTATTAAGAATTAAATTGTCTATCAATCCCTGTCCACCCTATATTTTTTAGTCACGTTTATGAGTATTTATGTATAAGAGTAGATCACTGTCTAAGTGGCGCAAGGACTTTTTCTTTACCAGCTTGTCTACATTTCACATTGTCTAACCATGATTTTGGTGGCTAAATATAAACATTTTCGATCAAACTGTATATGCATGTTGTAATGTGATGTTACAGGAGTGTCATCGGAAGAATTCTGAGAAGGTTAGTGAAAAAATTAATATCTTTTGGCGATGTTGACTTTTATCGCTCACTTTGGCTAGAATCAATGCTGGGCTGCTAATTGCTATGTGCTAAGCTAATATAACGATTTATTGTGTTTTCGCTGTAAGACACTTAGAAAATCTGAAATATTGTCTGTATTCACAGGATCTGTGTCTTTCGATTCGTGTATGCTGTGTATTTTTACGAAATGTTTGATGATTAGTAGTTAGGTAAACACGTTGCTCATTGTAATTATTCTAGTCCATTTGTGACGGTGGGTGCAATTGTAAACTATGCCATATACCTGAAATATGCACTTTTTTCTAACAAAACCTATCCCATACCATAAATATGTTATCAGACTGTCATCTAATGAGTTTTTTTGTTGGTTAGGGGCTATAAATATCTTAGTTTAGCCGAATTGGTGATGGCTACTGGTGTTGGTGGACAAATAAAAGATGGTGGATTATGCTAATGTGTTTTTAGGTAATAGATGTACATCTTTACATATTGTGTCTTCCCTGTAAAACATTTTAAAAATCGGAAATGTTGACTGGATTCACAAGATCTGTGTCTTTCATTAGCTGTATTGGACTTTAATGTGTGAAAGTTAAATATTTAAAAAAAATATTTTTTTTGAATTTCGCGGCACTGGTTTTTCAGTGGGGGGGGGGGGGTGTGCCGCTAGCGCCACGCTGATCCTAGACAGGTTAAGGATTGCCAAATAAGTGTCCCACAGTATGTTACCCTGTTACAAAAAAGAAAAGAGGCTGAGTGTCTGTACACATACGAATGATCAATAGGGCGTAATAAAGTAGTGAAAAGTCCTTCAGTAAGTATCTAGACAAAAATAAAGAAAAAACAACAGAGCTAAGCTCTGCAAAAGCCTGGAATTGTAGCCATGCATTACTACATTAGCCATCTAGCCAAATAAAAAGGACCTCCCAAATGTGTAGCTTAAATGACAACCATACAAGACAGTATCAGTAATTTTTAATGGCAACAGGGAGAAAAAGAAGGCTATGCATGCTAGGCTGGCAAAAGAGTAGGTCATAGATCCAAGATACAACTCATAAGTGACTGTCGAACCAATGCTGGGCGTCCTCGTGGGAGTCGAATTGGAGCTCCCCCCCGGCATGTTCAATGTGCAGACGAGCAGGGAAGCGGAGTGAGAAATTCACTTTCTTCGCATGAAGTTTGCGTTTCACATCGAAGAATTTAGCTCTTTTCTTGGCGACATTCGAGCTGAGGTCAGGAAAGATGAACACCTTGCGTCTGCAGAAGTGTAGCTGGTCTCTGCCCCGCCTCTGGAGGATGCGCTCCAGGCTTGGAGTTGTCGTCTCCACCCGCTGGGGAGGGACCAATGCTGCTTGCAGCTTTCATTCTTGTTGTTGTAAACAGGGGCAGTGGCGTTTTAGAAGGGCAATGACATACTTTGTAATAGGAACCCAAAAAAATCACATTAACTCTTAACGTTAATGATCCCAATTTCATTTAAATGTTTTAATGTTTAAACGTTTAATGTTTAAACGTTCACACCCCTAGTCCATATAATCAGTGAAGAAAACCCAAAGACCAAAACTACTGCCGCTCATCATTTGACACATCCCATTCCATTCCGGCAGATTCTATGTCTACACGCAGAACCTGCCCACAGGAATTTAAGACGCAGACAACAACAAAATAGTGAGAATATAGACTCTATCGCTATTCTCCATGCACGCACGCACACACATGCCACAGCAGCAGGGCAGACTGTGCTCTGCATGTGTCTATCTGCTGAGAGCTAATTCAGGGGTCATTATCTAAATGTCAACCGGACAATGTTCCCCGTGGCTAGCAGAGGGCAATAGGGATCATGGACATACACACACATTCACAAATTGTGTGGTACTCACTGACTGAGCGGTCTTGATAGCTACAAAGCGGTGGTTTCCCTCCTTCCCACAGACGTAGCCAAAGGCTCGGTGGTCCGTGATGTCTTTAGCGATGTACGAGATCTCATGGACAGCATGGTGGTGCTGGAGGACCTGAGAGAGACAGAAACACAAAGTCATCACAGACAGAAGCATTGATCTAGAGATGAACAGATGAGAGGAAAGAGGAGAGGATGATCTGGCAGTAGTTCTATTCAGAGCTCAGGCAGCCCTCAGCAGGAAGTGGCCAGACAGAGGGATACAGTCCCACTATTCCCTATGAGCCTCTGTGTTGTGTTTCTGTGCCAGGCAGGAGGGAGGGATTAGACCTCTTCAACCCACACACACACACACACACACACACACACACACACACACACACACACACACACACACACACACACACACACACACACACACACACACACACACACACACACACACACACACACACACACACACACACACACACCTGCTACATTTAACAGTCTTTAGTTCCCCTACTCCCTCCAGTTTAGCCAGAGTGGTTTGTGCCAGGGAGGGATGGCTGTGCCCATGGCAGATGGCATTGGTTGTCCCAGTGAACCAGAGCTGGGACTGTGTGTCTGTGTGTGTGTGCGCGCGTGCTGCGTGTGCCTGCATGTGTGTGACAGTGTATGTCTGTGACAATGAGAGTCGCGTCTCTGCAGGCAGTCGAGTCGATCACTACATTTACTCCCTGGATGTGACACTACAGACAGAGGCAATCTCAGAACATAGCATGGAGCCCAAATACACACAGAGACGTGCATCTGTCAACCCCACACAGAGCTCTGACAGAGCTGACAGTACTACAGAGCACCCAGCAGCAGCTACAGTGGTACGAGAGGAGACAGTAACTCTGTGTGACTGATGTGTCCTATATTTATTAACTAGGCTGATGATTATCATTACTCCCATTGACTGATGTGACAATAATAAGACCCCCACCCCCAGCAGGAGAGGCCCTGTGATCACATGCAAGTACGCATGAACGCACACACACACATCCCATGCCTGTAGATTGGACATGGAACCCAGATGTCTTGTATTAGGCTGGGGCTGGAGAGGGGATGACATACACACACTTTTTATTTTTCTGTTAAAGGCCTCGCCCTCTCTCCACCCCTCCTGGGTGTTCCGTTCATCCGTGACAGAAAGAGAGAACACGAGCGTCCGCCCTCTGTGGGGACGGAGGAGAGATTGTTCCTTCGCTCCTCTCTTCAATCTCAAACAGCTCCTCCCTCCATGACCTTCCCTCCTCCATGAGAGAGGTCATCCATCCATCCATTCATCCAACCACCAATCCAGCTCATCTATCCATAGGGAGGGAGGACGGGATGGGGATGTAAGCAATATGTTTGCAGTGTGCGATGTTGAAAGGCAAGGCCACACACACACACACAAACACCTCTAGTGGCAGCCTAGCACATAAGATCACCACAAACAAAGCCCCCAGTAACCAGACACAAAGACACACACAGAGGAAGACAGACTGCGACGCTATTCTCTGCCAATCAGCCGATAAAGCAGGTCTGTATTCTGATCTACTGAGGTGGTTTCAATTAGGTCCTCCTGATTTCCCTTGGGACTCCTTAGAGCAGCCTCATTAACAGGTCCACCTGTCCCCTTGGAGCAATATCTTACACACACACACATATGCACACACATAAGCACACGCACGCACACACACACACACACACACACACACACACACACACACACACACACACACACACACACACACACACACACACACACACACACACACACACACACACACACACACTCTGAAACTTACCCCAGACTTCTCATCGAAGATCTTGATCCCTCCAAAGGAGACAGTTAGAAACACCTTCTGTTTGTGGTCTCCTTTCGACCGCCCTGCCGCTGCTATACCCTACAGAACACACACACAACAGGGTTATAGACACATATACACACATTACTGACTTTAGATGGAGAAGAACAGGGAAGTACTTCCGAGAGAGATGGCCGCCTCACTTCGTGTTCCATATTACTGCATGGTCGGAACTAGAAGCACAAGCATTTCGCTACACTCACATTAACATCTGCTAACCATGTGTATGTGACAAATAAAATTTGATTTGATTCGGAAGAGGAGGACAGATCGGAAATGTCTGTCTGTCTGTCTGTCTGTCTGTCTGTCTGTCTGTCTGTCTGTCTGTCTGTCTGTCTGTCTGTCTGTCTGTCTGTCTGTCTGTCTGTCTGTCTGTGTGTGTGTGTGTGTGTGTGTGTGTGTGTGTGTGTGTGTGTGTGTGTGTGTGTGTGTGTGTGTGTGTGTGTGTGTGTGTGTGTGTGTGTGTGTGTGTGTGTGTGTGTGTGTGTGTGTGCGCGTGTGTGGATGGCTGGATTTTCTGTCTGGATGAGCAAAGAGGGAAACGGTTTGATCAATGTACCATCTACCTCTGCTCTTTACCCCTGTCCTCATCCTTCTCCCTCGCCCATCAACCCTAGCCTCTATCTCCTTTCTCCGCACCCCTCTCATTTTTCACCCCATCCTGCCCTTGCACAATTACCCAGTATGTAATGGAGATAGGAGCCAAAATCCTCCTCCTCACTGCTTCTCTCGCCCATCTTCATCCTCCCCCCTCATTCCCTGGCCTCAGGGTCAAACACACACAGTCACCTTGAGCTTCATCATGGAGTCTTGACAGAGTTTGTCTCCGCGTGCAGCGGTGACTTCGTCCAGACCGATAAGTTTGGCCTTGTAGTGAACGCCATCCCCCTTAAACCGCCTGATCAACCCGGCCTCGCTACGATCCTGCCCTGAGAGAGACAGAGACACACAGGGTCAGTACAGTACACACACATGACCATACACACACACACGCACCTCCTATTATGATCCAGCTGTAAAGAGAGTATTAGTACACTGTCAAGAACAAGAAAGCCACACAGTATTCTGCTGTCATTTGATTGGCAAATGGCTTCAGTATTCCTCTCATTCTCAAATACAGACACAAATACACTGCTAGGTCAACATGCTGCAGTGCATCTCTTCGTCCCCAATTCAACCTCTCTTTCTCCCATTCTCTCTCTTCCTCCCCATTCTATTGAATGATGGCATGACATTTTGTTTTTATCTCCTCTCTCTGTTTCCCCTCTCTCCACATGCTCTTTATTGTCTCTGTGTGTGTATTGAATGTGTGTATGTGTGTGTGTGTTGTCCTTGCTCCTTTCTCTATGTTATCTTCTGTGTTGAGTAGAGTACTCCTCTCAGACAATAGAGAGGGAGAGAGGAGGAGAGTGAGAGAGAGAGAAAGATCCTCAGGGCATGAGTGTTTAGACTGATCTCTCTTTCAGCTGTCTCTGGACCTTTACCCTGTTCCATCACCCTGAGATTAGAAGCACCACCCACATACGACAGGCAGGCAGGAAGCATTGGGACCAGGGACCGGCATTGGGACCGTGCTTCTACACCTGCATTGCTTGCTGTTTGGGGTTTTAGGCTGGGTTTCTGTACAGCACTTCGAGATATTAGCTGATGTACGAAGGGCTATATAAAATAAACTTGATTTGATTTGATTTAGGGGTTAAGTGTCTTGCTGAAGAGAACAACGGCAGTAAGTACTGAGGTACTGATGACAGAAGCCCTTCAGCCCTGTGAGTCGAACCGCCAATCCTTTAGTTGCTCTGTAACCTCTAAGCTACCTGACACCCATAGCAGTATTTAATCCTGCTTTTTTCGGCCACTATGACTGGCTGTCACTTACAGACTAACAGAACATACAGTGCCTAGAAAAAGTATTTGCCCCTTTTCTAATTTTCTCTACTTTTGCATTTTGTTTTATTGCTGAATGTTATCAAATCTTCAACCACAATCTAATATTAAATAAAGGGGACCTGATTGGACAAATAACACAATTTAATACTTATTTCATTTATTTAATAAACAAAGTTATGCAACACCCAATATCTCCATGTGAAAAAGTAATTTCCCCCTAACACTCAATAACTGGTTGTGCCACCTTTAGCTACAATGACTCCAACCAAACACTTCCTGTAGTTGTTGATCAGTCTCTCACGTCGCTGTGGAGGAATTCTGGCCCACTCTTCCATGCAGAACTGCTTTAACTCAGTATCATTTGTGGGTTTTCAAGCATGAACTGCTTGTTTCAAGTCCTGCCACATGTCAATTGGGACTAGGTCGGACTTTGACTAGGCCATTCCAAAAATTCAAATGTGTTGTTTTTTAGCCATTTTCATGTAGACTTGATTGTGTGTTTTGGATCATTGTCTTGCTGCATGACCCAGCTGCGCTTCAGCTTCAGCTCACAGACGGATGGCCTGACATTTTCCTGTAGAATTCTCTGATACAGAGCAGAATTCATGGTTCCTTATATTAAGGCAAGTCGTCCAGGTCCTGAGGCAGCAAAGCATCCCCAAACCACTGGAATGCAGTGCTTGGTTTTCACCAGGCAAAATGGGACCCATGTCATCCAAAAAGTTATACTTTTGAATAATCTGTCCATAGGACATTCTTCCAAGAGTCTTGATGATCATCCAGCTGCTTCCAGGTGCTTTTTTGGCAAACTGAGTCAACATTTTGGACGACATGGGTCCCATTATTCCTGGTGAAAACCAAGCACTACATTCCACAGTCAGAATCTCAGGATCCCTTTATCTTGTCATTGAAAAGAAGAAGTTGTTCTTAACTGACTTGCCTAGTTAAATAAAGAGAAAATCAGAAAGGGGACAAATGCTTTTTCAGGGCACTGTATAGGCATGCTTCCAAGTACTCAAACACACACACACATGACACCCCCACTTTCCTTTAGAATGTCTCCCCGGCATGTGAGCGACATGAAATGCCAAGAGTGACAGAGAGAGTGTGAGAGAAAGGGGGGGGTAGGGAAAGGTAGACAGAAAGAGTGTGAGAGAAAGGGGGAGGTAGGGAGAGGTAGACAGAGAGAGTGTGAGAGAAAGGGGGAGGTAGGGAGAGGTAGACAGAGAGAGTGTGAGAGAAAGGGGGAGGTAACCCACCCACCCACAAACTGGGCACTAACCCCGCCCACGCACTCGACTCTACCCCTACACACGAACTAGACTCTACCCACCCGTCCCCCCCACACACACACACACACTGGACTTTACCCACACACACGACTCTAACCACATACACACTGGACTCTATACACACACACACACACACACACACACACACACACACACACACACACACACACACACACACACACACACACACACACACACACACACACACACACACACACACACACACAATGGACGCTACCCAAACACACAAAAACTGGACTCTACCCAGCCACACACACTACACACTGGATTCAACCAGCCAACCCACACACACACACACACACACACACACACACACACACACACACACACACACACACACACTGGACATTACCCACCCACACACACACACACTGGACACTACACCCATAGACACACACCCACACTGGACTTTACCTTCACACACACACACACACACACACACACACACACACTGGACGCTACCCACACACACACACTGGACTCTACCTACACACACACACACACACACACACACTGGACGCTACCCACACACACACACTGGACACTACCCAGACACACGCACTGCACTCTACACACCCACACACACTGGACTCGACCCACCCCCCAACACACACTGGACTCTACCCACACACAGACTGGACTCTACCCCACACACAAACACACTGGACTCTACCCACCCACACACACACTGGACACTAACCCACCCACCCACACTGGACTCTACCCCCCCCCCCCCACACACACACACACACTGGATTCTACCCACCCACCCACCCACACATTGAACACTAACCCACCCACCCAAAAACTGGGCTCTAACCCCACCCACGCACTCGACTCTACCCCTACACACGAACTGGACTCTACCCACCCCAAAACCGGACTCTACCTACACACACACTGGACAACCCCCCCCCCCCCCCCCCACACACACACACTGTAATTTACCCACACACACGACTCTACCCACATACACACTGGACTCTATACACACACACACACACACACACATTCAACCAGCCCACCCACCCACCCACCCACCCACACACACACAAACACAAACACACACACACACACACACACACACACACACACACACACACACACACACACACACACACACACACTGGACATTACCCACCCACACACACACACACACACTGGACTCTACCCACCCACCCACACACACACACTGGACTCCAGCCACACACACACTGGACGCTACGCCCATAGACACACACCCACACTGGACTTTACCTTCAGACACACACACATACACACACTGGACTCTACCCACAAACACACACACACACGACTCTACCCACATACACACTGGACTCTACCCCCCCCCCACACACACACACTGGCGCCAAACACACTACACTCTACCCACCCACACACACTGGACTCTACCAACCCACCCACACACACACACACACTGGATATTACCCACCCGCCCACACACACACACACACTGTACACTACCCACACACACTTGACTCTACCTACACAAACTGGACTCTACCCACACACACACTGGATTCTACCCACACACATACGACTCTACCCACACACACACTGGACTCTACCCACACACACACATACGCACACACACACTGGACTCTACCCACACACACACATACACACACACACACACACACACTGGACGCTACCCACACACACACACACTGGACTCTACCCACACACACACATACACACACACACACACACTGGACGCTACCCACACACACACACACTGGACTCTACCCCCCCCCACACACACACACACACTGGATTCTACCCACCCACCCACCCACCCACACATTGAACACTAACCCACCCACCCACAAACTGGGCTCTAACCCCACCCACGCACTCGACTCTACCCCTACACACGAACTGGACTCTACCTACACACACACTGGACAATACCCCCCCCCCCCCCCCCCCACACACACACACTGGAATTTACCCACACACACGACTCTACCCACATACACACTGGACTCTACCCCCCCCACACACACACACACTGGCGCCAACCACACTACACTTTACCCACCCACACACACTGGACTCTACCAACCCACCCACACACACACACACACTGGGCATTACCCACCCACCCACACACACACACACACTGTACACTACCCACGCACACTTGACTCTACCTACACACACTGGACTCTACCCACACACACACTGGACTCTACCCACACACATCCGACTCTACCCACACACACACTGGACTCTACCCACACACACACATACGCACACACACACTGGACTCTACCCACACACACACACACACACACACACACACTGGACGCTACCCACACACACACACACTGGACTCTACCTACACACACACACACACACACACACACACACACACACACACACACACACACACACACACACACACACACACTGGACGCTACCCACACACACACACTGGACTCTACCTACACACACACACACACACACACACACACACACACACACACACACACACACACACACACACACACACACACACACACACACACACACACACACACACACACACACACACACACACACACTGGACGCTACCCAGACACACGCACTGCACTCTACACACCCACACACACTGGACTCGACCCACCCCCCAACACACACTGGACTCTACCCACCCACCCACACACACACACCGTACACTAACCCACCCACCCACACTGGACTCTACCCCCCCCCCCCCGCCCACACACACACACACACTGGATTCTACCCACCCACCCACCCACACATTGAACACTAACCCACCCACCCACAAACTGGGCTCTAACCCCACCCACGCACTCGACTCTACCCCAACACACGAACTGGACTCTACCCACCCCCACACCGGACTCTACCCACATACACACTGGACTCTACCCCCCCACACACACACACACTGGCGCCAACCACACTACACTCTACCAACCCACCCACACACACACACACTGGGCATTACCCACCCACCCACACACACACACACACACTGTACACTACCCACACACACTTGACTCTACCTACACACACTGGACTCTTACCCCCCCAAACAGACACTGGACTCTTACCCCCCCCCCCCCCCACACACACTGGACTCTACCCACACACATACGACTCTACCCACACACACACTGGACTCTACCCACACACACACATACGACTCTACCCACACACACACTGGACTCTACCCACACATATACGACTCTACCCACACACACACTGGACTCTACCCACACACATACGACTCTACCCACACACACACTGGACTCTACCCACACACATACGACTCTACCCACACACACACTGGACTCTACCCACACACATACGACTCTACCCACACACACACTGGGAATCTACCCACACACATACGACTCTACCCACATACACACTGGACTCTACCCCCCCACACACACACACACTGGCGCCAACCACACTACACTCTACCAACCCACCCACACACACACACACTGGGCACTACCCACCCACCCACACACACACACACACTGTACACTACCCACACACACTTGACTCTACCTACACACACTGGACTCTTACCCCCCCAAACACACACTGGACTCTTACCCCCCCCCCCCCACACACACACTGGACTCTACCCACACACATACGACTCTACCCACACACACACTGGACTCTACCCACACACACACATACGACTCTACCCACACACACACTGGGAATCTACCCACACACATACGACTCTACCCACACACACACTGGACTCTACCCACACACACACATACGCACACACACACTGGACTCTACCTACACACACACACACACACACACACACACACACACACACACACATACGACTCTACCTACACACACACACATACATACAACTCTACCCACACACACACTGGACTCTACCTACACACACACACAAACTGTACTCTACCCACACACACACACACACACACACACACACACACACACACACACACACACACACACACACACACACACACACACAAACACACACACACACACACTGGACATTACCCACCCACACACACACACACTGGACTCTACCCACCCACCCACACCCACACACTGGACTCCAGCCACACACACACTGGACGCTACGCCCATAGACACACACCCACACTGGACTTTACCTTCAGACACACACACATACACACACTGGACTCTACCCACAAACACACACACACACGACTCTACCCACATACACACTGGACTCTACCCCCCCACACACACACACACACTGGCGCCAACCACACTACACTCTACCCACATACACACTGGACTCTACCCCCCCACACACACACACACTGGCGCCAACCACACTACACTCTACCCACCCACACACACTGGACTCGACCCACCCCCCAACACACACTGGACTCTACCCACACACAGACTGGACTCTACCCCACACACAAACACACTGGACTCTACCCACACACACACACTGGACACTACCCAGACACACCTACTGCACTCTACACACCCACACACACTGGACTCGACCCACCCCCCAACACACACTGGACTCTACCCACACACACACACACACTGTGGATTCTACCCACCCACCCACCCACCCACCCACCCACACATTGAACACTAACCCACCCACCAACAAACTGGGCTCTAACCCCACCCACGCACTCGACTCTACCCCTACACACGAACTGGACTCTACCCACCCCCACACCGGACTCTACCTACACACACACTGGACAATACCCCCCCCCCCCCCCACACACACACACACACACACTGGAATTTACCCACACACACTACTCTACCCACATACACACTGGACTCTATACACACACACACACACACATTCAACCAGCCCACCCACCCACCCACACACACACTGGACATTACCCACCCACACACACACACACTGGACTCTACCCACCCACCCACACACATACACTGGACTCCAGCCACACACACACTGGACGCTACGCCCATAGACACACACCCACACTGGACTTTACCTTCAGACACACACACATACACACACTGGACTCTACCCACAAACACACACACACACAACTCTACCCACATACACACTGGACTCTACCCCCCCACACACACACACACACTGGCGCCAACCACACTACACTCTACCCACCCACACACACTGGACTCTACCAACCCACCCACACACACACACACACTGGGCATTACCCAACCACCCACACACCAACACACTGTACACTACTCACACACACTTGACTCTACCTACACACACTGGACTCTTACCCCCCCCCCCCCCCCCCACACACACACACTGGACTCTACCCACACACATACGACTCTACCCAAACACACACTGGGACTCTACCCACACACATACGACTCTACCCACACACACACTGGACTCTACCCACACACACACATACGCTCACACACACTGGACTCTACCTACACACACACACACACACACACACACACACTGGACGCTACCCACACACACACACTGGACTCTACCTACACACACACACACACACACACAAACACACACACACACACACACACACTGGACGCTACCCACACACACACACTGGACACTACCCAGACACACGCACTGCACTCTACACACCCACACACACTGGACTCGACCCACCCCCCAACACACACTGGACTCTACCCACACACAGACTGGACTCTACCCCACACACAAACACACAGGACTCTACCCACATACACACTGGACTCTACCCCCCCACACACACACACACACTGGCGCCAACCACACTACACTCTACCCACATACACACTGGACTCTACCCCCCCACACACACACACACTGGCGCCAACCACACTACACTCTACCCACCCACACACACTGGACTCGACCCACCCCCCAACACACACTGGACTCTACCCACACACAGACTGGACTCTACCCCACACACAAACACACTGGACTCTACCCACACACACACACTGGACACTACCCAGACACACCTACTGCACTCTACACACCCACACACACTGGACTCGACCCACCCCCCAACACACACTGGACTCTACCCACACACACACACACACTGTGGATTCTACCCACCCACCCACCCACCCACCCACCCACACATTGAACACTAACCCACCCACCAACAAACTGGGCTCTAACCCCACCCACGCACTCGACTCTACCCCTACACACGAACTGGACTCTACCCACCCCCACACCGGACTCTACCTACACACACACTGGACAATACCCCCCCCCCCCCCCACACACACACACACACACACTGGAATTTACCCACACACACTACTCTACCCACATACACACTGGACTCTATACACACACACACACACACATTCAACCAGCCCACCCACCCACCCACACACACACTGGACATTACCCACCCACACACACACACACTGGACTCTACCCACCCACCCACACACATACACTGGACTCCAGCCACACACACACTGGACGCTACGCCCATAGACACACACCCACACTGGACTTTACCTTCAGACACACACACATACACACACTGGACTCTACCCACAAACACACACACACACAACTCTACCCACATACACACTGGACTCTACCCCCCCACACACACACACACACTGGCGCCAACCACACTACACTCTACCCACCCACACACACTGGACTCTACCAACCCACCCACACACACACACACACTGGGCATTACCCAACCACCCACACACCAACACACTGTACACTACTCACACACACTTGACTCTACCTACACACACTGGACTCTTACCCCCCCCCCCCCCCCCACACACACACACTGGACTCTACCCACACACATACGACTCTACCCAAACACACACTGGGACTCTACCCACACACATACGACTCTACCCACACACACACTGGACTCTACCCACACACACACATACGCTCACACACACTGGACTCTACCTACACACACACACACACACACACACACACACTGGACGCTACCCACACACACACACTGGACTCTACCTACACACACACACACACACACACAAACACACACACACACACACACACACTGGACGCTACCCACACACACACACTGGACACTACCCAGACACACGCACTGCACTCTACACACCCACACA